>NC_065530.1:68391686-68706893 GCF_020184175.1 Aphis gossypii
GAAATTGTTATGAGTTAAATATTATAAAAATGTGTTTCGATACTTAATAAAATCCGGTCAAAAAATAATTGTATATAATATATATATTAATAATTATTAGATACTTATATTTTGAATAATGATAATAATTATTAAAATAAATAAGTACTATGAAAGTAAAAAATTGATTATATCACAACACAATTTATTATAATACCTCATAGTTATAAAGTTTGATGTATTTAAGTGTTCTCACACTTTCTATGTAATAACTATAACTATGATAATAACAATAACTAGTTTAAACATCGCAGGTATACAATATTACTAGTTATGTATAGGTACTTTAAAGGTTAAATAAATCATAAATGTCATCTTTTATATTTTTAACGTTATTAAATATACTCGTAACGAGAAAACTAAGAACGCCAAGAAGAATTTTGAACATTAATTAATTTTTATTTAATTAGAACTTGATTATTTTAAAACTATTTTCCTTCTTAGAAAAACAATCCAGTTTTTCTATAAAAGCGCAGATCTTTAATACAACCTGCAGTCTTTGAATAATATAATTAGTATAGTAAATTATATACGTAGCTAATAATTTAAAATATTAAATACATTTTCCTGCTAGGTGATTTTTCTCGCATCACTATATAAAACAAACAAAATACGTTAAATTTATAAAAATGTATTTTAAAATTATGTCAAACGAATAGTTGTGCGCTTCTTGGGAACTACAATCAATTTAATCTTTATACATAATTTTTCAGACTTCAAACTGTTATACATATCATGCCGTTTCATAATAATTATACACAACAGTCGACGCTGTCATAAATGCGAATTACGCACATTTTAATTCGCATATAGTTGTTTTATATAAAATTCAGTAGTACATAATGAAAGGCGTAGTATTGTTACAATAGTGTAACATATTATGATATGTGCATTGAGATAAATAATGCATATTATATTCAAATCGGTTTGACACAATTTATTTAGAAAATAAGACACATAATATTATATCATTGGAATTAATCGCATACAAAGATAATTATCTATATTTTTCAAGTGTGATCAAACGACGTTAATGATATAATAAAAACAAAAATTAAAAATGACGAAGAAACAAGAGCAATAATACTCGTATATGATACTAATTATTATGTAACTAGACTAAACAAATAACGATATGATTTTAACGAGAAAAAATAAGAAATGTATGTATCGAGCAATAATAGACTTGAATTTATTATTTACCGTTTATTTTTAATTAAATCAGAGCAAAATAGTTTTTAGAATTCGATCATAAATAATAACAACAATAATGATAATCATACTGTTCAACGTCAATTTCGAAAATTTTAAGTCACTAACTTACTAATCAAAACAACGAACTAAACTCACACACACACACACATGTCATCTATTAGAATTTGATAAACGTTTATAGTCCATTAAATCTAAGTATACTTTATTTATATATTGTTATAATATTGTTTTTAATTATGTTTCATGTTTGTCACGTCCTGTGTATTGTACCAATAAATTATAGAGCTACGGCAATATCTTACTCATCACTATTCAATCTGCAACAGTTTTTGCCGTGACTATTTTCGACTTCACTATGTTCAACAAGTCATTATCTTATATAATACTTATAACGAATAGCTATTTATTATTTGCTATTTATACATCGTTTTACACACATATCTTTCGAGGTACATATTTTTTAAGTAGGTTATGGATAGAACAATATAATTTCATTATGTACATAATATTATTGTATACGTGTAAGACGTTATGTGCTGCGTTCTAAATAAATTCGTTTTTTACGACATTGCAGTCTTTGGACATAATACACAGCAGATATTATAGGAAGTATAAAATACAAATGCGATTTATAAAAGTATTTCTCGTGGTGCCACACTTTTGTGTTCTAGTAAAATATTATAAATAATACAATGTGAATAGAGTACGGGCAATTGCGAAATCGTGGGCGTATGCAAATTACGATCATTACAAGACAATACCTGCACGCGGCGCATACATCGAGATTTAATAATAATTTTACGGTCAAAACGAAATTAAGTTATTATGCAGTTATAATTTATTGGTTATTGGTTACTGAACAACTACGTAGTAAATAAACAGATACGTATTAGGTATATTCCGAATAGGCATGGTTCAAATAAACTAATTAGAACTACAAAACAACTATGGCTGCATAACACAACAATATATTATTGTATATTACTTTACGAAATTAAATCATTATCAAACCAAATATTATATGCTAAGTATATGTTATATTTAAAAGTATATATCATAAAATACAGGTAACCAAGTAATTTTGTATAATATTAGATAACCAAATTTGACAGAGTTTGACGGAGAAACGCTAGTAAAATAAACAAATAGCAAAAATGTTCAAGGAAATTTTTTTTTTATTTGTCCATACTCACAGCTTACAGCTTAGGTTGCATAGTGTTGCCCCATTATTCTTTCAAGTATTTTTATAGTAATAATTATCGAGTTTTCTTTCCGTGTTTGAAATTTTATGCGATAGCCGTGACATGTTTGAAAACCAGCCAGTGGGAGGGGACTGATAATATTTTTAATTTATTTTTCAATAAATCTTTTGGTATAAAAGTCTCCCTATTGACGCCCCACAATAATCAATTTATTGATATTTTTTTCAACAGCGACTTATAATAATCATTTCACATTCAATTGAATGCTATTTTGCAAGGTTGAACTTCAAAGATCTTTTTAATAACAACACTGTGTGATAAAGAAAATAAAGACATTAGTATGTACAAATAATTAATATTATACGAGATCAGTAATAACTATATATTATATTTATAATTACTGTTGTACTCTTAAGTCAAATTTATTTCCAAATACTTTTAAATATCGCTGAACAAATATCACTTCTATTTGAGATAATATAATTTATTATATAGATAGAATAAAGTGTTTATACAAAAAAAAATATAAGTTATATCTTATACACTATGTATGATTCACGTATGCATTTTAAATCATATTTCGATAGCACGATCGTTTCTATATTTCACCTGCTAGCTTTCGAGTTTCTCAGCGAGGTTAACTACAATATTCTATTAATCGTATTTGATATTATAGTAACATTAAAGACGTAAAAGCCACATTATACGTATGATAGTCATGCACAGCTAATTGATTAGTTTTCGAATAGTAATGACTATTTTACGAATAAATATCTCGTTTAGATAAAATATTACATTATATTATATTAGGGCGTGAAACCTTATAATATATTTGTTTATCAATAAAATAACTTTTAACAAAAATTACAGAAACACTATTAGATTAAATATGTATTTATTAGATAATGTTTTAAGATATTATATAACTAAAAAAAAAAGATTTACCTACTAAAATTAGGTATTACATTTTTCATAATAATATAATTAATATACTTCTTTCCAAAATCATAAAATGAAAATAATCTTAACAAAAAAATAATAATAAAATATATAAAACTATATGTTTATAATATTTGATATTTATACATAAAACTGTTTTGAATAAAATAGTTATACTTCAGCCACATAAATGATGCAATTTTAAAAAAAAAATAGGTTACTAAATAATTAGTAAAAGTTGATTACTGATTACTGATTATACTGTAATATTATACGAAGCATATGTATCTAAACTTGCATTTAATTTAAATCTTTTATATTTATAATGATAATGGTAGTGTTCACTGTTATAACTTAACAAGTGTCGTTATATGGTTAAAACCGAACACTATATACCTATCAAAATTTTTATTTTCATCTTTTCAAATTTACACTACCCTATATTTTATAGCTAATATGTATGGTTATATGTTTTAGATCATAGGACAAGGTTGGCGAGCAATGATATAATTAACAAACAGAACAAAAATGTTCACAGCATTTGGCACTCTTTCCGAATAACGGTCATCGGTAAAGAGAAGAGGAAAGCACGTTTGCGATACACTACGCCCCGACGACTGATGGTAGTGTTTATGATGATGGCGTGTCACAGCGTAGGTAGAATTAACTATACAGGTAGTTAAGCGCATTAACGAATTAGAGCGTACTTACTGGATACGTTTAAAAATATGTTATGTAGGTAAACCTATGTTACAGTACCGGTAGAATTTGCAATAATAATTTATTAGCTTATCTAGCGTATGGTATTCGGAAAATAGAAAACAAAACGCATACTTACCTACTCTATATATTTTTTAAATGGCACCACGGTAAACGATAACTGTTCGTCGCTTATAAATATCTATTTTTTTTTTTAACAAATAAATACGATTCATTATACATTTAACTCAGAAATTGTCATCAGTCCTACGTAATATCATAATGTGGTCACTGAAAACTGCGTTTATGCGTTATTATTATTATAAGCTACCATTAATAATAATATTATTGTAACGTCGAGATTTACAGAATACGCAGCATATTATTATACATACACTATGTGTACGTATAAATAATATTATATTATGAAAGAAGTATATTAATGTGTATTTTGTTTTCGCTCGTTATGCGTTGTTCTTAAAATTTATGTCTTGAAATTTGTCCAGTCTGTTGAAAAATTGTCTCTTGTAGATCAACGAACCTTTGTTATAAATCATGTTCAATATATATATATATTATATCGTCCACGAAAGGATAATACATATTTAAGTACGACAATAAATCAGAAAGCCATGCAACGTCGTATGATGTACAAACATATTATATATCTGTACAGGCGTACATACCTGGATAAACATCGACGGACGAAAGGCACCGAAATAAAATGTAATATATTTTGAGTTTTGCGGTCAAATGTTCAACAGTATAGACAGATTAGACAGTACCTTATCGTAACCTTTATCATACATACAACATAATTTAATGGTACTATGTATGTCTATAGTAAAATATTTCGAGTAAAAAGTTCTGTTTGGTGTTATTTTTATCGTATACATGACGGTTTTGTGTAGAAGTTTTTGAGTTCTATTTTTTTTTCGACAAATCCCACTGGAGTAGTAAGTTGGAAAGTTATTCGGAGAAAATAACGAGAAACTTTATAGGTTATAAATTAATTTGGTCCGGAGTAAACTTTCTTTCGGAATTTTATTTATACTTATGCTTTTTAAAACAATATTATTTTCGACTTCCAAAAGCATTACATATTTGAATTTTGTATAATATCTCGAAGTAAATAACGTCGTTATAGCATGTTTTTAATACCTTACAATCATTTTTAATTGCGTGAATTATACAGCATTTCAAAACTGATATTTTGATGAATAATACAATACCTAGTTCAAAATAATTTATTCAATATAAAAATTTTACATTTTAAAAGGGGTAAAATATTATTTTGTTATTGCGGAACACTCGTAGGAAATATTTTCAGCCAAATAAAAACTTACTGCAGAGAAACGTTATGAATTGATTTTCTTGTTAAGATAAAATATACTATTTTTCATATGGCTCTTTTGAATGGTATGAATTAGTATGTATTCAAACGACTTCAATTCCAGTGCAGCATTTGGAAATATCAACCGCAACTCTGTCAGACTCTCAATGGATTCAATTTACAAACTTGTCTTTCAAGGCTATCGAATACCGAGCTATTGTAACGTAAAAATCTTTAAATTCCTCATTGAAAAAAAAAAATGAAGAAATCTGTTTTGGATCTATTCCAGCGAATTATTATATGCAGCAAAAAATAGGTATCCCGCGTGACAACTAATAATAATATAATGTGGACTAGAAATTTTACGTGACAGTTTAAAATTGAAAATGTAAATGAGCAATTGATTAAAAATATAGATAGGTATGTGTACAAATAATGTAATACACCCGTAGTTTTTTCGTCATATAATATGATAATTTCTTTAACGTCTCAAAATATTCTCGTATTTTACTATAATATTATAGATACTTATAATATATTGGCTCAAATCGGGTTTGAAACCGATAAAGGACGTCTCGACGATACCGAATTGGTTATATGTACTTGTATAGGTAGCCAGGCTATAGGCGATAGGTCAATGTTTTCACCAAACATTTATCATCGATGTGCGAGATTAAGAATATATTATGCGTATTATTGAAAAATTGATATACAGCTGTCAGGAGGTGGGTGGCCCATACTAACGTAAATGTTAATACTCGCCATATATTGGGGCCAGTGTCTTAATATAATTGAAAGCAGTGGCCAGTGATAAAATATCTCGAAATTGTTGTTAATAAATCATCGTATTCTGTAAACGATTCAGAGTTGTTAAAAAAAAAAAAACCCATTAATTTTTAAATTCAATAGAAACTCTCTACATATCGATTTGCTTAGAAGAACCTAAAAAAATTCGGACAGCTTAATAAATAACAATTCATAATACATAATATATTTATATATATATATGTACATACATATAAAGAATTTTTATTTCAATATAGTAAACACTTTATATCGGTCAATTTTTTGGAAAATAGATTATAAAAGTAAAAGAATCTCCTTATATGGTTTAAATGTATTATACTGTACTACATTTGATTTTTGAGAAATTACACATACTTCGTTTAGTCTTAAGTACCTATTATAATCTCATAAATCTCTATAAAAGACATTGCTATGTACAATATATGTTTATTTTATAAATGATGACCGTACACTTGTAATCATTGGAGGATTAAACAATTTAGTTGTGAGGCATCAGAGTAAGAGCTTTTAGAAAAATGTTAAAATTAATATTTAACATAACACTTTTTTTATCATATGAACTAGTGTATTGAAATTCAACTCATAAAAAGATTTCGTACCCGCCACAATTTACGGGATTACAACTCACTAAAGTTAAAATACCCTAAAAAACATATAAAACACATTTAATGTCATTACTTTGAAGTTTGATAATAGGTCACACTTATAAATAGATTTAATATAAAACATATAATAGGCATCCCAAACCGTCAAAAAAATTGGAACTGTTGAGCGCAAATTTTCTATGTTATCCATTCGTAATACGAATGTAATACACGCTGTAAGGGTGTGACGTCACTGATCTGTTATTGCAGTAGTTGTCATTTAAACATTTAATTTTTGGAAAAAATGAAAAAAATGATTTGTAGATTCGATTCAACACTGCAGTAGTCTTCGCCTAGACAGCGTGAACATAAAATATAATGTAATATATTTCGTGATAAAATCATGAAATATTCACCACACAAATGAGAACACGTCCGCTGAAATAATATTAATAATAAAATCATCATTGAACTGACGCTGTTACATCGCAGCAGTAGCAGCGCGGGATCGAGCTAGTCATAAATTACGTTGGCAAACGTAATTAGCCGATCGAAATCCTTACACGGTTTTGATAAATCGCGTACGCAACGTGTTTTTTTTTCCCCCGCCACTCGCCCGTCGGAATAATTGATATTTTATCGTGATATTATATACCACGCCGGTACACGGTCCGCATACTCGCAACATGCGTATAATAATATAATAACAAACTGTAACTACGTGATTAAGACGTCTCATCGTGTGCGCCCGCGTGTGTGTTCACGTCGATTCATTACGCCTCGACGAATCCGCTTGACGAGTTAATCGACCGCCGCGGTGTACAACCGTCGGATCGTAGTCGTATAATATGTTATACTATTATGTTATACGTGTATGCAATAACATAATAATAATAATATCACAACGAACGGCCGGTAAGTAGTAACGTAGGTTTAGTTTATCCGCGTCGCAGTCGAGTCGAGTACTGCTGTGTACAAGAGGATATTGAAAAAATACACTGCAGACGACCGCGTAGACGACGCGATCCGGATATACGACGACGATCGTGATGATTGCAGTCGTCGGTCTCGAATTCTCGAGTCTCCCGAGAAAGCGATCGTCCCCTTCGGACGATGAGTCCGACTATACGACCGAAGTAAATAAAATATGCTGCCGTGCGTGCGTATACGCGTATATCATTTGTACATAATAATATAATAGTTGTTATTAGCTCCATAATTCATGACGGACGGCCAAAGTCAAATTGTTTTTTTTTAACGTTGACGAGTTTAGCGGGTTGTAAATAATAATATGATAAAAAAAAATAAATGTCTCAATCACAACGCAATACTATTACCCGCTCGCGCTATTAATATTACACACGTATATGTGCTGTACACCGTACGGAATGCCGAGCACGCGCGCGTGTTGCACAGAGGCCACCGAAAACCGTTTCCGAGATACGCGCACACACGTGTATTACCTATCAAAACTAGCGTGCACTAGTGCGCGATACTCTCCGTTTACCTTTTTGAAATTTGAAAATGATCACCGATCCCAGGAGCCGCACGCCCAGTGGAAAACCCGGGTTTTTGCTCTCACAGTTTACGTACTAAAACTCTGACTTGCGTGTTGCAGTCCATCCGACGTATAACAGACAATTTTTGAGGGGAAGTAAAAATAATATAACATTATACTGTATAGGATTTTTGTGCGATAAAAGCGATATCAGGCTGATAGAAAATAGTCATGCAGGGAAAATGACAACTATTCCCGCAGGACACCGTGGAAAACACTCGATTTAGGGGTGAAGGTGTGTGCATCCCCTTGGAGATAGGTTTTCTCAACAGTGTCTAGACTTGGAGTGTATTGTTATAGCATCAACACCGGTCCAGAGAGTAGTCTACGTGTACGCTGATGCTGATGCCTTCCGTTAAAACGCTGTCTAACATTGCAGGGACCTTAAAACGTATAATCGACAAAAAAAAGAATGACTATTTTTCGGCCTGTCGCCACCACCTCACCCGAACACGCCGAGTTTTCCAGATCGTTTTGCGTATGCCTACACACGCTGCACGCATACCGTGTCACCGCCACCGGCCGCGTGTATACACGGACGTGCGGTGTATCTACATAATAATATTACGTACTCTATACTACATTATTATATTTATATAACGTAGGTACATAGTAGGCGTACGGTCGTATATTATAACGCGGTATATACACACTCGTACATAATATGATATTTTACTACCGTCGTTTTCCAAACACTAGAAGCAATTATAATGATCGGATAATAGCCGTCACGAATTAATAATAAAAACAACTGTGAGGGCAAATCGTTTTCGGTAAAAAAAAAAAAAAAAAAAACGTTTAATATTAAAATACCCGTCGGATGTAAATAAAAAAATAATAATAATAAAACTCTCAAACGTGTAGCGTGTGCGCGACGGACTGCCCATACCTTAAGTTGTACGCCGTGCAGCGTCGTGTGATATCACCGGGCGTGGGCGAGTTCCATTAAGAGACAGTAGTATAAACACACGCACACTAAATACTATAAATATATAAATATATATATATATACGAGTGTAACGGTTATAGAATTAAAATCGTTATACACATAATAATATAATTTATACGTATATTATGATAGTCTGCAATGTACGTCGCACAAACACACACGTATATATAATATATCAAAAACGATACGGCTAGATTATTATTATATTATTATACGATCTATACGCGGCGGCGGCGGGATGTAAATTTAAAGAAGAAAAAAACTAGTCACCCGTATTAGCCTACTATAACTATTACTACTACTACTACTACTACTACTACATCTACTACCTACTAATATATATAAGTAATATACATATACTACTTAGCTTATACTAATTCGTGGCGCCAATGACGGGCAACAGGTTTGCGACCCGGCGGCGGCGGTGGATGCGCACGGATGATTCCGTGGGTCACGTTGCCGTCGATTCACGAAGTCATCGGTTCATGATCCCGCCGAATCGAATTCGAAATCTATGGAAAAATCTCGACCGTCTTACCTAGTCGTTGTACCTACCTATATTAATGACGATCGTATACTTTGTTTGCGATTTTATTTTCAATGCACGTGCGCTTTGGTTCGTTTCGAGATAAAATAACAAATATAGAGCAATAAAATGTTATGTGATTTTATTGCCGAATATACATATATACTATTTTTAAACTATCTAAAAAAATATAACTCAGATTGTGTCAGTACATTAATAGTTTACAGTGTTTACACTCAATAGTTTGTATTCAACAGAACTATAATATTGTATTTTATTTTATTTAGCATTAATATAAATTGACCAATCATCAAACTTATTTTTAAGAATATTTATTGTATTTTTGCGTTGGATTTTGAACAATATTTAAATTATACAACGAAATTTGATCATAAAATTAAAATTTTATAAAAAAAATTCTAATGTAAAAATACAGGAAATCATAATAAGTTTATGTTTGATTATAAGGATTATAAGTAAACTCACTCTAATACTAAAACTAATGTCACAAATTTGGTCCTACTGAGCAAAAATGTATTTTGTGACACGTGTGTTAGAGAAAATAGTTTGTTGACATATTCTATTAGCAATAATATTTAATAACAATATAATAGAATAGAATAATAAATCACTGAATTTCATCATAGCATAAATGTTTAATAACTTTTTAATTAATATTAAAGTTATGCGTGGTGTTAATAATTATTATTTATGAATACGCGGAACCTAAGATGCAGGATATTGATCAAGAAATTGTCTTCGTTGTAACAGTAGTTATTAATAGTAATATACCAATATATAGGACAATACATTATCAATTCTTCTGGTATATCCAATCATTCAGGACATAAAAAATAATTCCGACTCCAGCATGCAATTTCACATTAAATTTTGACAAAGTGTTAAAGTCTGGAGTTCAAAACTTGTTCTTTTTTTCATTGTGATATTACACGTTTAATACTGTATGTATAATTATAATTATGTACAGTCTAGATACAGAAATAATAAATAAATGTTATCATCAACTTATGGAAAATATTGACAAATTTAACCGAGTTCTATGTAAAAAATGTTAATACGTTAACTTTGAATGAACGACGATTTTCTTGGAAACCGTATTTTGTTTTAAAAATATTAAATGCTCATAAAAAATATGTTCAATAGGTACAATAATATATTATATTGCATTGGCACATTTAGAAAATACGAAGCGATAAATCGAGATAAGATTTATTCCCAAATAAACGTATATTATATATAGGCAATATATTCACAGTGCTATAGTAAATATTCATTATTTAGTGTTGGGATTGAAATTTAAAGGAATGAACAGACTTCTATTGTGTACACTATATTTACTACAAACGTATTCATATTATAATATTGTTTCATATCGTGAGTACTCCGTTATAGACGTTTTAAGTATAAAAAATTTTATCGTTTAAACGTGATATTACAATTTACAATATATATTATTATGTTGATCATTATTCATTATAATTACCAAATGCATGTTGACACAACAACCACGGTAGATTAATCGCAGGTAGGGATACACATATCGGTGTAGCGGTGGCAATGGCTGTGGTAAAAAAACGAATCGGAGCAATATAATACAAATATAATACTCTAATAATATAGGTACAAAAACACCAGACAGAGAACAGCGTCAATGCGACACATAGGAATCGATTAGAAACATATATTATGTACACCACACCACGATATACATGGTTTTTTAAGCTGTTACGATATACAGAGTGATTCATTAAATATGTCCAATCTCCCTTAACTTTTTCCTTTAATATGAATGTATTCAAATACTGATTTTTTGGTATTATTAAGTACACCATTAAGACTATATTGTAGATTATATTTTATACTATTTAATGAGTATCATCTGACAATGAAATCTTCTTTAAAACTCTGAACATAGCAATAAATATATTGGTTTTATTACAATAAATTATGTATTTAAATTATATATTTTTTATTTTCTATAAATATGAGTTAATATAAAGGTTAACAAACCGTCTCTGAACCGAATCTTTTTTGTATTCAATGATTTATCATTGAATTTCAATTTAACTCTTTCGTTACAGTGATCTTCAATGACGAGATACATTCAACATTCAGCACCTTCTAGTTTTTACAGCAGCTCGCATCCTGACTTTTTCAAATTAAAACTATCCTTTCTATGCGATAAATAATAATTAATTAAATGATTTTTTAATAATGTTAACGTATCTCAATTTAAATTCGAGCTTGTATTATAGTTGTTAAATAATCAAATTGAATTATGTGTTAAGGGTAATAGTACTTAATTAATTATGACTTAACATAAAATATAAAATGTATTTATTTATGTAATATCTACAAACTAATGTTATATTAAGACAATTTTTATTAATTATAAAATTGATGTATTAATCAATAATAATTAGTAATAATTATTATAATTCTTATACCCCATATATCTTCTAAAGCTTAAATCTATTAACATGGACTTATTATTCTTAGTACACTTAAATTCTGGTAATAAAATCTATTCGTTTGAAAGTCGATATAAATGTACATTAAATCTTCAAAAAAATACATCACTAACAATTTACAATGAAAAATAGTAATTCTCAGTAAAAAAAAAAGAAAAAAAAATGAATTTGTGTTATTTCATCTCACAGAACACTAGTAGTTTCGTGAAAAATATAGTAATATTAAAATATATTATTCTTATATATACCTAGGTATGTTTAAAAAAATAAAAAAAAAAATAGAATATTTGAATAAATACATTTTCAAAGGAAAAATGGACATAATATTATCATGCTCGAAATAGGATTGAGGAAACGTCTCGGGGACAGTGTGTAATGTGTGCGGCACAATGACGACGGTTGTTCTAGTCAGCCCGCGTCAACCGTGAGAATTTCGTAGAGAAGAGAGACGGAGAGAAAATATTATATGGCATAATAATAATAACGATAATATGTATTGGCGGTACCCGTCGACGTCCTATCCGTTCGCACGCGTTCCAGGAAGTGCAGTGTTACATTATGCGGCGGTCACTGGCGACGGAGATGATGGTCCAAGGTCCGCCGTATAACGTGTACTCTGTGATGCTGCTCAACGGATACATGTAGATATTATACGTCTTACAATGCTATTAACAAGTGTATTAGCAATCACATGGTATATCATATTATTATTATTATTGTGCATCGATTCCATGTATAATTCCGCAGTCTATTTATTCTTATATGCTATCTGACTTGTCCGTGTGTGCAATATAATATACGATATCCACGTGTGTGTATGTGTGTGTCATAATATATAGTTTACGGGTAGTATAGTGTATAGATCGTTGGCAACTAGCAGTTGCGTAATTAAAAAAACCGCAATTAAAAGTCATCGGACGTGACGAGAATCGTCGATGATCATAATCCACGATATCGTTACACGTACAATTATTATTATATTATATGATTATTATGGCGTAAGCGTAAGTACAGTGCGTACACGCGTATGATAGGATTTTACGACGAGCTTATTATTGATTTATAATATATTATGATATGCGATGAGAATATGCGCACTCCTGTAATATTCGACTGTTTTATTTTTTATTGATAAGATAATATTATCATACCGGGCGATTTCGATACGCAATCAGACTGGCGTCGACAAAAACGTTTCAGCAGCCGTCGTTCGTTCGTTAACCGCCGTCATTGTGTACACGTGCGGTGACACGTCTTTCATAATAGGTATCTATATATTCTCCTACAATAAAATTAGATTTTCGAGCATGATGTCTACGGCGATGGCGGATTGCACAGCGGGTAGGCGTTGCCCACTCGTATTTTATTCGTCCCGCTGGTCACCCGCCGAAATCTTCGGAAATCAGATATCGTGTACACATGAGTCTTACATGAATGTCTTTTTCCAGTTTACGGTATTCTTATAATAATAATAATAATGTGCAGAGCCCTTCAATAATTATAAATTATAACATTTACATCGTGGAATCGATAATTGAACAAAGTATAGTAAGAGTTTAAACAATACACTTCAATAAGAAAAGTATTTGTATTTTATATAAATACAGTTATTAATTTAGAAATAATCGGACGCGAATCAGATTTGTACTATTACGGACGTCGTCGTCGCGCGAGACTATATAAAAATGGAGACGAATCCACTTATTATATAGGCACGATACAGTTTGAAAGCGCTTTAACAACACATTTTTTTTACAGAAATATCAAATTTCGTAATCGAAATTGGCTGCTGTGTTGGTCTGCGCCCTTAAGAAAAACGGGAAAACAAGATACCTGTCCATCTTAGTCTTCATTCGTACGTTTTACAGACATTGCAGCATTAGATGACTTACGCAACGTGTCACGATCGTTTCCGAGTAATTGCAAGTTTTAAGTACAACGTGCGTAGTCAAAACAGAACCATCGAATCGAAATAGATTAATATTATATCTTATAAATAAAATATACGCCTGGTGGTGATCGCAAATAACCGACTTGCTATATTAGCATCCGCATATAATTATTTATGTGTACAGGTAGAATATAATACTATTATTGTATTCACATCATGTAATATCATAATAAGTAATAACATTTGTGCCGAACAATAAAAATAATGTATATATATATATATATATGACACGACTGGATTATGTAGGGCATTGTGTAAATAATAATAATTGGCGCGATAAACAATCGCAAACGAACTCTGTGAATTACGGGCGTCGTGTGAACCATACGCAAGTTTCGCGGTATATACATACCTAAAGGTTCTATTCTATATTATGTACTTCCATTATTATAGATATACTGTGTATACCTAGATATTATAAATGCCTATACATAATTTATTATAATTTATATAAAATACCACCTCGATACGAGAACGGCGCATAATATTATCTAATAAAAATGTGATTCGTATGGTATTATACACAAATACACACAAACACACAAGTTAGCGAGTGTTTGTGTATACAGGGTGATTCTTTTAACTTATAACCCTTATTTATTTTATCGTCATTTATGTTTTTAAAAATTAATTTTTAGATTTTTCCTTTACAACACACTCATAATATTACAGTTACATTTCACATAATTCAATCTTACTATCTAATATAATTTTTTTTTTATAAAAATTCTGATTTATTCATTATGTTTATAAAATTATAACCAATAGCATTTAAAGTGAAAGTGTGTGTGAGTGGTGCAGTACGCACCATCAGTGTAATATATAAAAGAAGGGCATCAGAGTCATGACCCGCAGTGAAATTTCAGGTTCAATTAAAACGTGATAATTAATATGTCATAAAGGCTAATAGTCCACCCGGCCTTTTAAAAAGTTGATTGGTTATCGATGAAAATAATTCTTAATAAGTCACTGCGCACCATATTTTAGTGGTACCGATACTCCTGTCTTCTACTATACTGCTATAATATCATAATATCTACAATTGTTTGTACCCGAGCATTTTTAAATAAATATATATATATATATATATATATTCGTTCAGTATTTGACATTCAAATTTCAAATTTTCCTATATATCTGTAATTTTTACTAAATCACATAAATCGACTGATACATTTAGCATTGCAGATTAAACGGATCACTCTGTATAAATCCTTGCTGTGATGTGCATGGCTTACAAACATAACCACGCGTATACTTAATGCAGGTATGTATATATATGCGATTCCGAATAAGTATTCATACATATACAAGTATATATAACAATATGTATTATATACACAACGCATTATTCGCGTGATGGTAAAAAACGGCAATGACCATCAATCGCGTCCATCGTTCCCGTTCGACTGTTTACCGTCGATATAGCATCCGCAATGTACCTTTATACAAATATTATCTGTACACAGTTTTTCTTAGTAAACTCTTTATAAATATATATATATGATATTGTGATATTGTTGTTATTATAAGTTCAACGACTCGATAAAAAATGCTGATTGAAATGCGGCGAGATGAGTAATAACTACCTACTTACATGTGCAATTATACATACATGATACAAGTACATATTATGTACTATTATTATGACGGGCATACATATTATAAATATCCAATAAACACAAAATGATACCTGATTATAATAATGAGTCTAGTGATACAGTGACCGTTATTTTTGTATGTCTCCTCAATTAATGAAGGATAAATGTGGCATTTGTAGTGACGGCGCAGTAGCCGTAGGTTCGATGAGGCGTCGCATCTTTAGAGCGGTGGTACAAATATTTTACTATTTTTACAGTTTTTCTTCCACACTAAAATAAAATAAATAAGAATATAAGATTCATTCTGCATTTAGAAACAAATTCATTGATGTAAAACAATTCGGAAATCAAACAAAATCATGATTTATAAATTTAATATTTTTAATTATATTACGTGAAAATAAGTTTTCTATCTTGACTCAATGTTCAGAAAACCTTATCATACGGTTTTGCCACTCATACGGGAAGTACACAACTACCCCGTTTTTGAAATTTTTATTGCTAACCTCTAACCAGATCCTTTAAATATTAACTTTCTAACTAAAAAAATCATTTTGTATAACACTTTCATAAAATATTAGTTGACTTATATTATAGTTATAGTTTTTTTAATAAGGCTGGTTTCACATTAAAATTAAAAGTAGTGATTTTTAATGACTTTTAAGCTTATTTCTAGGTGTACTGCAGTTTTAGAAAATCAATGTAGTGTCATAAACTCATAACACAATCTTCACAAATATTATACACAGTGTTTTAAGTATTATGTATAATGTAACTTCCTAAAAGCACAATAATAATATTATCAAATTTTCTTGCAGCTAAAGCACAAAAAAAATGGCCAAACGGCTGACTTTAAACTTTTCCGCGCCAAAGAATAAATTATTTTAGCACCCTTCCCTCTGATCAAATTCTAATTTTGAAACGTCTCACGAGGTCTTCACAACCTATGCCATTGCCTTCAACGATCGTATTTAAAGCCAGCTTTGTTCGAGAAAAATGTGTCGTGATATTGCTGATGGATGGGAAACAAGATGCTCGCCAAGTCTGAAACGATAAATTCACTAGGCTAGATCGTGCTAGAGATTCAGAGTTCGAAGCACATGCATGCTGTGCGGCACATGATCTAACATGTATTATACGATCGCCACTATACAAGATTCAAAAATGGAAAAAAAAAACAGTGGACACAAAATTATCAAACCTGTTCCCCCGGTCGCCGTGGTCGAAATCTAAAACGATATTTTTAGAAGATAAAATAATACTATAATATTATATACCTAATATTGTTATTATTATTATTATTATTATAATAGAATATATTATTATTAAAACATCGCGCATTTTTCATTCCGCTTTGGTCATTTCGGTAGCCGATTCGTGTCGTAAACAATCGGGTTTATCAGTTTTTAAATCTGGCACGAAAACTACACGCGAGTCTCCCACCCCCGCCGTCGCACACAACCTGGACCAGACCCCGACTAGGTAATAAGTCTTCGACGACGGTTAACGGACGCGTGAAATTCTTTTCTGCGCCACTGCCTCGACTGACATTTGCCAAATCTAAAATCTTCTTCTATATGCGTTACGCGGTCGACCGGCTCGTATATTACAATTCATAATATAATATATTATACGATGGCCAGATGAGGACGGCAACTGTTATAATATATACAACAACAATAATATTATACTTGTCGTCGGGAATTTCAGTCACGTGAACGTTTTTATACGTCCAATTAAACGATTATAATATTGTTAGATATATTATTACACACGCCGAAATCAACCGACAACAGTGGCGATAAGGTCATAAGAAATTACGTGAAACCGCATGCACATCCATATAGCCTCGCGACTGAACTTATAATTGTACGGCGATGATAGTGGCGATACTCATCGTATTAGGGCTTATAAAATCGTGTGCTGTATGTATAATATAACTACATTACATAATTGAAAAAGTAAAGAGCAGAATAGTATAGAACAACATTGCTGCAGAATGATTTGTGGTGTAATAAAATCGTGCGTGATATGTGTAATATAATCAATACATGTATATGTACTATTAAGCGTTAAAAAAACGTAAAAGTCAAAGTTTATTTTAGTGGATTGTATTTTGTACACTGTATACCGTTAACTGTAATTCAAGTCATATCAACGTGATAGTGTGCTATTTGACGCATATATATTGATCAATTTTAATAACGATCACCTACCCCATACACGATAACTTCTAGAACGATAAACTTCATCTTTTTACATGTGTGCAGACTTCTGGGCCATAGGATATAATATACTGATAAATAATAGCCCTGGGCTTCTGAGATTTAATTTTGACCAAATTAAAATCAAAACGCCTCGACTAAATATATTATAAAACCTATTATGAAATAATAAGTATAATAAAATATCGTTGACCGCATAAAGAGAAGAACACAAAACATCAAATTAATTTACTAATTATTGTGTCTGTATCAACTCTGATTTATGTATTTAAATAATATTCTAACCTGTATGAAACAATAAGATTATGATACATTAATTGCATAAAAAAAAATTATGATCGTCGTATAAGTATATTATAAGTATTTAGTCTATTAAATATTTTAATTACTAATACACGTGAATACCTATTCGTAATATAATTATAACATATTTGCATCTCGTAATATTAGTGAGTGTTGCGATGTAATGAATGTAAATACCTGTACGCAGTTACGAGTAAGAATACGGCTTATGATGTTGAACAGTATATGCTCGAAATGTTTTCAAAAATTTGTCTGAAGTCGAAAAACACGTCCTAGTATTTTCATTTTTAACACATGTAAGTACACACCATCGCAGCGATATTTGTCATTTGTGTACCACGAATTGTGATATTGCGAAATTTCTACAAACCGACGGATTAAGTGGCGAGACTTTCGCAATCGCGTTCCGAGTATTCCCTATAAATACACTTGCGCGTAATCTAGAAGTCATATTATTGTGTGTGTACACCGTACGATTTTCATTGTAGCAACGAATTTCACAGTTTGAATAAGGCGAGCCGTTGATGACGCGGTGTGTAATAATAAATGTATAATTAGGCACGTCATAAACTGCAATATGACGTATGTATAATAATATACTAATATGTATTTATTACTCAAACGTAAATAAATAAACAAGTGTATAAATAATACGTAAAATTATGTTATGATATAGGTGGTACCTTAAAAATCTCAGGAGATGAGATAAAATTTTGATCGTCGTGTTTGAGCTGTCGAAGTTCAACTGAGCATATGGGCGATATGTATATATATACTCGCGTATTATTATTATTAGTAAAACGGACCAGATGAAATGGGCGAACGAGTTTAACGATACCTATAATAACATATTATTATTGATTTACATCAAACGATCGCGGCCAAATGCATATTATAACTATAAAAGGGGTGTTTCTCTGCAATTCTAAACTATAATTTAAAAAATATATATATATACTTAACGGTTATCAGGTCTTTTACTTATGAAACAGTAGTCGCGTGATTTATATTAATAGGTATTTCGTGTGCCTATAGATGTACAGAATCATTATGTATTTCAATATCGAATATTATTTGAATTTCGGGTTTACCTGCGGTTTATCGGTTGTATACTTATACTACGTACCTACGCGTGTAATTTTTATAATATACTAACTGATATATAATTCAGTATGTGTAAGCAATTTACCTACCTATACAACTCACGTCCACGCACGGACACGTGCTTTTACCGACGTTCGCGTATTGGCGATAAATGATATAATATTATACACAATTGAATATGTCGCTTGGCTATTCAATAGCTATTCGCTTGTTCGTATGCCATCGGCCATTTTTAAGAAGATATGCATACATCCAGTTTAGTATAATGTATGCTGCTTTATTCGAGTAATATAATATTGCAAGCGAATCGAAATACAGTTTAGGTACCTACGATGTGCATGAAATTCCCTATGTGGTAAGGTTGAAAACCTTAGACGTTTAAAATTAGAATTTTAGGCAAGTCGAATCAAAGTTTTAAAAAAAATTAATGTGTTAAATTAATTGTGCATGATAGAGCTTATAATTTATTTAGGTATTTTTGGTAATGATATTTTTTTTACATAATACCTACTTATATTACCATAAATAAGTTCAGTAAACATAATATCTGTAGTACTGTACATTTAATAACACAATATTATACATTTTTTGTTTTTATAAGTATTCAGACGATAGTCATTCTTTAATATTACGATTATGTTGGCTAGAAAGTATTGATTAGTTAAACATAATAGGCTGGCTAATTAGAATAACATATATTATAATAATATTTAAACCTATTATTGTTTTTATCGCCAGTCAGTAAAGTTATTTCATGCAACTCCATGGTTTATATTATTTTTATACTTAAATAATTTATCTTTTAATTGTTTTCATTCTAAGTACACTATTAGTTTTTTTTTTTAAGTAGTTTTGTTTTACAAAAATATCTTTAATTTTAAGTGTTTTTATTCTAATTTACAGTTTTAATTTAAGTGTATATTTTTCAAGAACTTTTCGCGATCAGATAAGTATTAGTATCTGCATTTTCCAACATTATCCACATTATTTTTTATCGTTGGTACAATGATATTCAAGAAAGACTAACAAGATTTTAGATCTACAATGGTTTATTAATAATGATACGTGAAAAATATGTTACTTTTCTATTACAGAATTATTAAAATATATAACCGATAATATAGAGGTAAGTTCAATTTATCTTTGCAATATTAGAAATAATTTAAATAACCTTATTTAATAAATTTAATCATAATATTCATTTATACGCTTTAATTATATTTAGTTTAACTATATGTGTACACATATAATATCAGTATTGAATTCAATAGACAAAAATGTATCAATTTGAACAAAATATAACAATATTAATGCATAATTATTTAAATATGGAGTATGTTTTTATAAATTTGTAATATTTAATTAGATTTTACAATAACGATTTCCGTTTATTAGATCACTTTTAATAAAATATAAGTCTTGAATTCAGTACTGCTAATGAGGGTAATGGTAAATTTTCCGTCACATAAGATAAAAGAGATACTATTTCATTAAATCAAAAATTTATTTTATTTTTAACATAATCATTTTAACTTAAAATATGCATAACACGATGAATCGTGACAATTTCGACCGGCAGTTTACTAATATCCTCTCTGTGGATTAGGCCTCTCGGGGAAACCACATTAAAAAAAACGCGCCACATATGCAATACCTCATGCAACATTAAAGTTGATATAATATCGATTTTCATAATGTGCTAAGGTGGTGAGGAAACTTGCATTGAAAATTGAAAACAAAGTTCCTCAAGTTAGTCTTATAGTGAATCAAAAATTATAAGAATACATAGTCACATTTTTAGTTAGTGTTTGAAGTTCAAATATCAACAAAAGTTCGTCAAAATCATGAATATTTGTAAATTATTTTGTAGTTACAATTTATACCAAATTTGTGTAAGTATCTAAGAGTTTAAAATTTAATACTAGATTTTCTATAAGTTTGGCTTACAATAATTATAAAATAACTTGAACGTCGGCCAATCAAAAAATTTTATCCTTAGTTTAAATTTATACGAAATCCAAAATTCACTCGTAAAATAACGATTTACTGTCAAATAATTTTAGATTTTTGCTATAGTTAAAAATTATTAATCGTAGAAACTCGAAACATACACCAGTTGTATACATTGGCTTTTTCTGTACAAGATTTAATTTTATACTTTATACATATAATATCCTAGGCCGACAAATCAATATCCGTTCAGAATCATTTTTCGTAAGCAATGATACCTATCATAGGATTCGAATTTTATAAGTCCACTATAGCGTCTTACTATACAGCAGAGCGTTACTCACTCACCACGCTTTTTAATTTTTTCTATACCTACTGCATGATACCATACCATACGATGTGTTGTAAGTCAAAGGAAGAGGGCATAAAAAAAATCGTGTACTCAGCAGGGCAGCAAAATCCCGAATAAGCCACTGGGTCGTTTAAAAATCCAGAAAAATCAGATTTTTAATGTCTGCAATGTTGAAGGAAAAAAAAGGCGAGCGCGGTCGGTGAATTTGGGTAACTGTAGGTACAGAGCTGCCCGAAACGCCGAACGCGCGTTTCCTCGGTGTGTCCGGCCGTAACGATATCAATCACGTACACAACGCCGCCGGCCAAGTCCTCTGCGAATATATACGATAACGTTATTATTAATATAGAGCACGCGAACACTCGTCGACGGCGACGATGCACAGCCGCGCACGGATAATGGGCATACGTATTTTTTAGTCGGTCGTATGAGCCGGTCGTGCCGCCGTTACGGATGGTCGCCGCTAACAGTCAAAGAAGGGCCCTCCGGTCGCATTAATATTTTTATATACGACGGTCGCGTGTGGTATACAAACGCATGTAGCAGTATACGATCGTTTAACTATACTCGCATCGCAATAATAATAATTAATAATATTATAATACGTGTATTGTATCGACTGCGGTGTATTATAATATAATGATATATACCTATACCTATTAATACGCATTGAAGAGTAGTAAACATCGAAAATAAAATGTACGATTAATTGACAGTACCTATCTATATAGGTACCTACGTACAGATGGTGCAGGCGTATAATATATAGTGTAAGACGCCGGACACGGTATATAATAATTAATAATATGATATCGATATGTATCTCGTGTGTACCTATATAATATGTTGCGTACAATGATACTCTGTGTATGTGTGTGCTGCTCAGGAAGTAGCCACGGTCGTTTGGCGGGCCGCACGCACGCCGCATCCGTTAACGTCGGGTAGCCGCCGCCGACGTTTTCCGTCTAATTGGTCGGCTCCTATTTATAATAGAGAGGCGCTCCTCCGCCGTGTATCGATATATTATAATAATATTATCGTAATATTACGCGCGTCGTAGTGTCACGGCTTTTTTTTTTTTATTTCGTTGTTTATTATTACTGTATGCGCGCGTACCATTATAAAAATTATTATACCATTTACCATTATAAAGACGAATAAAACGTGGTTTACGAAATCGACGTGTGTGTAGAGGAGATCGAGCAACAGATATATATGTAGTAAGTTCCGAGAATCCTCCGACGGCGACCGTGAGCCTCGGAAGACCGTCCGATTTATGTGGCGCGCCGTCTTCGTCCTGCCGCCGCCGCCGACTATCCGTATTATAATATTATTATTATTAGGTATAACTGTAACGCGTACACCCGCCGAGCGCACACGCAACCGTCTCGAGACTCCCGAGAACCGCCAGTCGGTCGGTCCGATTGTAATAGCGTATAATATTCATGACAAAAATATGATATTATATTATACGCAGTATGTATATGTATACCGCATCGACCCCGCCCGACTGTCGTTTTTAAATCGTTAAGTTTTGAAACGAGTTTGCGTATACACTCGTCTACAGAGTGCTGTGCCCTTCTGTAAGTCCGCCAGGTACGATTTACGCAGATTTGAATTCGTTTTGAAAACTTCTGAGGTCCGCGACATGTAGCACACACCCTCTACCCCTTATTTTGGTACAACCTACTTTGCAAAACACAACGATGGTGGGGTACTGGGGTACATATATTTCTAACATTCTTCTACGTATACAATTGAGTTATCATTTGTATGCGAGTGTTATTGCGGACAAAATGAATTTTTATTAACTTTTTTCCCCCAAAAAACGTAGAATGGGATATATTAATATTATAGACCTATTGTTATGTGTAAAATGATATGTTTTAAGTTAAACGTTTATCTTGTATACGACGTATATATTCATATTATAGTTCAAATAATATATCGAACGCCGAAATACACTAACAAAAAAAAAAAACAAAAATATTTTACATGACGTATCTACGTACAAAAATAACTTGATAACTTTATAAAAATATATTTTATATTATCTACTCAGCAACGAGACGATAGACGACTAAATTTACAAGTTTTGATCGTATGTTTCCTGTTTATAAATATAAAATCGTGAAATTCCTTTTTGCATCAACAATTTAAAAGTTGCATTGTGCTTTTAAAAACATACTTTTTATATAATAATAATAGCATATCATGGAACTGCGTGTAGTTAATATAATAATATATATATACATTGCAACGAATGAATCTTAAGCTAAACTAAAAATATAATATTATTTTAAGAACCGATTTTATTAAACTTAAACCAAACTAACATATCTAATTTAACTCGCAGAATATTATACAAACTGCTAACTATAACGAGTATTACGAGCAATTCTGCCAAAGACGCCAACAATTATCTTGGACGTGGAAAATATTCGTCTTATTTACTTAATTAAATTGGGTACACACTATTTAGAACGTAGTTTATACAACTGCATAGTACATAGCGTAATTCAAAGAATAATAAAATATATGTTTCGTAAAAATATCCTATTTCTATTTTATTTGTCACTTATGCGTATTGCAAAATATGGCTAGGTAACAATAATATTTGAAATGAACTGTGAAAGTGTTGTAAACAATATTTTTAAACATATTAAAACGCTATAGTAAATATTATTAAACGGCCAAGCGTTTTAGAGTTCTCGTGTTGAAATTCAAGAATTTATATTAAACCATCAAACGAACAAAATCATGCCAAAATGTTGTTTGAAAAAATGTATTTACAACGCAATTTTTAGTTTAAAATACAAAACTGCTATTATAGTATTACGTCGTTACTCGTTATTAAGTCTTAGTAGACGTGTATAAAATGTAGTAAATCGTTTTAGCTTCATAGAATTTTTATAAATAAAGTTAAGATATAGTATAATATTAAATGTTTTCAAATAAACACGGATGTAGCAAAACAAGACGTGCACATCTGTTGTGTTATAGTTTGCATTTGCACAAAAAAACTCGTTAATTTATTTTATTTTATATATCAAATATCAATATAGTAAAATAAAAACGATATAACTGTATATGTGTTCAAATCGTTTATTTATATTAGAAAAGAAACCATAGAATTTATATTTAGTATAATTTGCAATTATTGGTAACTATACGGATTACTTAATCTATAATACCATATTTAGATCTAAATTCTAAATTTATTGATATTATACAATACTATATTATTATTATTGTATAAATCGAATCCTTACTTTAAACTAAACCTATCAGAGTATATTATAATAAGTATACTTATATAATGGTTTATTTATTTTAGAATTTATATAATATTATTTAGAAATTTATTCGAGAACAAAATGTAAGTTATAGAATAACTACGTGTTACCGTTACGTGCGACCTCCGTTAATTAAATGTTCCATTGTTCATGTTATTATCAAGCTACAATATTTCAAGACCATAAAAACAATTTATAAACAGTAATGAATAATGATAGGTAATAGGTATAGTTACTATTTATTAATATATAATATCATAGAGATAATACTGTCAAATAAATTCGATTTGTCAGACACTCAAATAATGATGTTATTGTATAGTATACAGTATAAAATATTATACAAATCTTTTGAAACAAACGAAAGTTTCCTTCGTCGTAGGACTTATTATAATATTAGATATTAAATACGTTCAAGTGTTTTTCATGGATATACATTATACAAACAAGGAAAGTATAAAATATACTCGAATACAGTTCATGGTAAGTGCATGTGCGTGTAATCATTACGCTCTCTGAATAAAGTTGATGAACACAAAAATGTAATTTTTCAACTCAAATCGAGATCATTCAATATCTTTTTTAGCATATTAATGTTTCATATATTATTTGAATAAAATAATAATTATTCACTCCAACTCATTGGTAATATTTTCCAACCCATCCAAACTGTTTCGTAAATCCATTGAAATACAAAACATTTAAATATTATAATAACTAATCATAAGACGAACGAGTAACACCATTATCGACGTGCACATGAACGTGCACCTACCACTTTTTTTTTTTTAAATATGTATCAATCAGATATACGTCTCCCTGTACATGGAAGTATACTAAAATATTTTGTCAGCATGACATTATGTTATTCGTCCACGGCGTGGACATAATAATATAATACACTGTTTTATATTATAATCCGTTTGGAATAAATTATTAATCTCTCGTTGAAATTTACATTTTAACCGGAACACGTCCGACATGTTTCAATAGTATATATTATCATACACGAGTAGCTTATACATTTAACTATATATATACCTGTACAAATAAAGTGAGATATGCGTGTAATGGTTTTCGATGTGCTCCGTGCGATCATATTGTGGTATTAATAGTTTATTATGATAATAATATACACTCATCGCCTGCCGTTGTATATATACCTCTGCATTGCCTAAATTGAAGTGTCAAGATACTTCGTATACATAGCTGTACGCACTCACTCGGACGATGACGAGGTTTAAACTTTAAAGGTGTGAACTGTGAAACAGATAAATAATTGATTACATTTTATACATATTTGATAAGATAGCTATTTTAGATTTAGTCGTATAACTTATATTATTATATTAACTAAATATAAACTCGTGTTCAGCAGACTAATTTATATGATATAAGACTTAATATTAATTGTTTTTTGTAGCCACTGTATTCGCCTAATCTCACTACCCTTAACTACAGAACAAAATATAAAGTAATAATACGTTTGACTTTTGACCATCGAATTTATAATATACGGTAATCAAACGATTCAACAAACTCGCAAACATCACGGATATGTATTCTATTCTGATAAACTATACTTGGCACTAAGAATGATATGATGTAGGTACGAATTGAAAGAAAAATATGTATAATATATATACATGTATATAATATATATATTATATGTAAATAAGTAATGCACAATAACTGATGACCGCTTCACCGAATAAACGTGCAGCAACTCTATTAAAAATCATCATCAGTAGTTTTGATCGGTTTCTTCTTTAACCCAGCATCCGATTCAAAAATCAAACACGCAGAGTTCCGATGTACGTAGGTTTAATACTTACCGTTGAATTCAGGACATCACCGTCGTCAGACTAGCGAGACGACACTGTGTCACATTTGTCGATCGTACTTTCAGTTTTACGTTCATCATCGCAGGTAGCCTACGAATGACATTATAAAATATAACACATAATAATACGCAATTATGATAAAATAATATGTTACCCGTGCTCAGCGTCGGCACAGCAACGTTCATTTTTTTCGGTCACGTACACTTATCATAATATTAATATACGGTGCAGGTATGCGATACGTAATATTATGTATTATAATATCGTTATGTATTGCTGGGTCGGACCAATTAACCCCATAACGACACTATCTCGATCGAAAAGAAACCGGGAACGACGATAATCTCGCCGACGACGAAACACACGAAACGAACCTTATTATATTATACTAAATTTAATAATAACGTGCGTACCGACCGTTATAAGTAAAACGAACATCATTGTCGTCGTCGCCGCGGTCCTTTACGAGAAAGGAGAAATATAAAATTTGTATAATATATGGAGCTCACAATAATAATAATGCGTTATAATAACATTATGACACACGTCACGATCGTTCGACCAGTGCGCGCGAGAACGTTACACGCGCACACACTATTACGTATACTGTGCATAAGGTATAAACTTCCATGACGTCTTAGCTGCCTCACAGACGGTCGGAGGGTTTTTCATTATTGTACTCTCGTAAACCGCCATCGTCATCGTAATAATTTACATGTATACATATAATATAAATACGGTCTTATTGTATGATATTATGTAAGTATTCGTCAAAAGACCGAGTTCCCGGTACACGTTATTATATTGCAATAATAATACGCTCATAGTTTATACACGCGTATTTTTTTTTAACACAAACACTTGTAACGCTTTATACGTGTCTATGTTTAATATTTCATTACCTAGTTATAAAGTGATTCTGTTGTTTACTTAGAAACTTCGCCACGGCCATTTGTCACGTTTTAATTAATTTCGATACTTCCAAAAATAAAATTATCGTCGTTACAACAATAATTGTATTATTTGCACTGCAAATAATAGTTTTTCTAATCCAACGTTTGTCTACTCGTATACCATACACATGTACGTATTTCTGTGTTCGGTACCTAACGATGTTTTTTCCAAATAAAATTACGCGTCGTTGTATACCGACTGTCCTTCTAAATACTGTATTCTTTAATAAAAAAAAAATGAACAGTAAATTCAAACAGCGTAAGTGCCCGAAATTTGAATATTTTGATTTATATACAACTGATGTACTACAAACCGTTGCATAACTAGTGTAGGTAGGTAACATATCTTGTCGGGAGGCTATCACGCGATAGCCAACTATAATAATTTTCATTATATACAATCATCACAACCAAGAACACAATTCAAAATTCAAGATCTACTATAAAAAATAAACAACTCGACTGTTCTAGGAATGTGCTTTCGATTAAATTAATCAACTCGGCTAATAGATTGATTACATCCCAGTCTGCAAAGACTACATTCAATTCTTCTAACTCATACTCCAACCTCTCCTGATATTCTACTTCACAAAAAATATGTTAGAGAAAACCACTTATTCGTTATAAAATACTTGTCTAGAATAAATATAACGAAGTAAATCTGGAAGATTCTGCTATGACTACAAATAATTCTGAATACAAACTTCCTCCTCCTACTAATTAAATAAGAGAAGGTTCTCGATTTTTCTGGCCTTTGTACTATAGTGTAGTAACTACACTAATTAAAATCATCAATAATTTAATTTTAAAATCAACAATAATAGATCGTTAAAAAATTCAAAAGCAAACCCACGAATCTTGCAAAACAAAACCATCAGTTTTTTTAAAAAAAAATTACCTAACCTAACCTATCAACTAAGAGAAGACAATCTAATACTACAGTTTCTAGTGATCTAAAATTTATATTCCTCTACAAAAACTGAATAATTAAAGACGAAGTATTTCGTAATATTTAAGTAATCTTAAATCTGTGCTCCGCATAGTCAACCAAATCTCTCCACTCTTTATTATTTATAGATTATGAAATATCCAAACCAATTTTCAATTCAGTCTTGTTATCCACCAAAGTCAAAGAATTATACAAAATTAAAACCATAAACTAGTGCACCAACTACCAAGATTATGGTTATACTTAAAACTATTATGGATGCTCTTCTCGGCTCTTGCTGTGTTTGATGTGAAGCAATGCAAATCTCAAAACACGGTATGCAAATTTATACAAATGTCATGTTTAGGCAAATTGCTTTGTTAAACCTATGTCCTCTAATGAGTCTAATACTCTAATGTATTATAATATTATTAGAAAACTACAAATATCACGACAAGTAGTTATGAACTTTATGGTATCCTAGGAATCATTCATGTTAATTAAACATGTCTGTATAGTGTATGTATATAATTGTATACAAATAAATTATTTGATATTACGTTTTTATATATTATGAATGAAAAAATGTTGTTCATATTCTATAAATATAGATTCAAACGACTTTTATAAATGTTTAACTTGTTATAAATTGAAACTTATCGAAAAAAAGGTTATAGAATTGATACCTTTATTTAAATAGATTAAAAACTTAAACCGATGCTGTGATTAAAGTAATTTTTCTATGTTAATGGCCTTAATAGTTTCTATATTTTATTAGTTTTTTGTTATGTATTTATGTATACATAAATTATATTTAATAAATTAAAAATTGGTTAAAGTAAGTATTAACAGTAAGGTAAAGTTGAAAAACAAAAACTAACGCTTGATTCCTTTAGGATTCATAACAAAACTGGAATACAAATTTGGTTTATCAAAAAAATTAACTGCAATCAATAAAACAACAAAAATTTCAATCTCAGATAAATCCCACAAACATATCTGAAATAGTATTATGTATATTATAAAGAGTAATAATGAGTTTATATAGTTATATGGTTACTTACAATTTGTTTGTGTTTTACTCTTGATCTTTCTTGTCTCCATTGACCATTATGCATTATGTTTTATAAACATATTAAACACATGTTTTGACGTTCAAAGGGATGAAAAATTTCTAGAAATTGTATGTATATATTATGTCGTGTGTTTTTGATTTTACGTGAATAAATCATAATAATTTAAAGCAGGTATAATATAAAAATGTTAGTTGTTAGGAAAAATAATGAACATAGTAAGTACTTAATTTAACAGACCTGTAAACATATAGTTTAATACATTATATATCTATGGAAAAATAGTACTAAGTTAAGCTATAGGAATTATGTTGTGATATGTTAAATTGGTTATATTGTTGTTCATTGTATAATTATATTTATAATGTTATAATATGTATATAAGGTTATATTACATTTATAAACCTAATGAGCTCTTTAAGAGCTTAAGTTAAAAATGAAATTCATAATAATTAACAAAATATTTTAAACGATATACATATTGCGTGAAGCGTACAAATGTACAATAGCGAATAATATAAAGTACAGAAGTATTGCCGTCTGTCTCTTCGAGGAGGAAACTAAATGTAATATCTTTAAAAGTTTTATGGGTCAAGTTTGAAGTGGTGATCAAAGGTAAGATTAAGTTAAGATATCAGTACAGGTCAATGGTTATTTGGTTAAACGTACTTTTTCTACAAGACACATCAACATGCATTATACACTACATTTAATATGTGTTGGAATGGCTTTTCATAGCAATTCACCTACACATGCGCACACATATAACTTAGGAAAGCATCGTAAAAACCGGTATTACCGATGTCAAGAAGACCCTATACGAAGCACGGACATCCCGGACGGAGAGAAACCGAAAACGAAATTGTTAAAATATGTTTATGAAAAAGCAATATGTATTTTCTACGTACAGCGTACATACAGTCTACAGACGGTATATTATAATATTATTTATATTTGGGGTTTTTTTTTTTGTCGTTAACCGATGTTACATTACACGCGGACAATCGAAAAAAAAAATAATAATAATAAAATGAGTATTCGCGCTTGAATATAATATATAATATTATATATTTTATATAGGTGGTACGAAACAAACGAGGTAAACCTGTTTAATGTGTGTGTAAAACGCGGGCAATAACGACGATAATATGGTAATATATGTGTTTGTGTGTGTGTGTATGTGTGTGAAAACGGTGTAATAGATGCGGTGTGAACAATCCGTTATTTCGGCTAAACAAACATGTTTGGAAATAAAAAATAAAAAAGAAGAAGAAATACCTCCTAATAATAATAATAGAATATGTGTAGTATTATTATACGCCAGCGGACGCGGACGTTTGAAAAAAGTAATCATTCGGCCGTTGTCAAATTGGTTTTTACCTTTACACACAGAGAGAATATATACATATTATATAGGTGTATACGAGAAATACTGCACGTTTTAATGAAATATCGTGTCGACATGATTGACGTGAACACTACGTAATAATTGTATATGTATAGAAATGAGCGGTAGAAAAAAAAATCTCTACTACACACACACATCGTAACTTCACTTGACATCGAACTGAAACCGCGTGTGTTCGTGTTAGTGTCTATAAAGTCTGTACGATTTTCGAGTATGTACAACACTATATATATTATATTATAGGTACGCCGCCATATGCGCGAACACTCACAATAGTTAATTTCAAGCATCGCCGTAAATACGCGTTGAAACCTATTATAATAATAATTATTGTCCCGTCATATCCTCGAAGATTCCAAAGGCATCATGCATAGTATTATATACATATATATATACCCAGGTATATGTAATTGTACATAGGTATACCTAGACAGTAATATACCACAGCTATTGTCTCAGTTCGAGTATATCGTTCGGCAAGAAAAACAAACTCGACCTAGGTGACTAGACCAACCTATAAAATAATATTACCATATATACTCGGTATATCTATACACAAGATTAATATGATATATCATATAGGTACAAAAACAAATAACAATATATCATTACGTATCATTACTTTTGACACTGCGGAGCTTCTTATGGATTCTAACACGCGTCCGTATTTATTAAATTTTGGGAACAGTATATAATAATAAGATTTATAAACACTCCTAAAAAATCAAAAGATTAACATTTACTTTTGTAATATAATATGTATGTTAATAATTTAAAATGGTCTTATTAGATGTCGCGTTTTTAAAAGTTATTTCTTTGACTATAACCTTTTAAAATTTTCATCAACGCCGTAGATACATTTAATATTTAAAAAAGGCCTATACGACGGATATTTAAAAATATATATTTTTATAGTACTATAAAATAACAATTTACCACAAATAGGTACGACGCTCATGATACTTCACTAACAAATATGGAGAAGTTTGTGAAAATCGTTTGTAGTGGCCCGTTTGTGTACCTTTTATAAAATTTAAATTATCAGTAGCCCAATTACTGTACTTATTTTTAACAAAAGTGCTTTTGACCCAATTCACAGACATGAGACAATATTATATCAACATTTAAAAAGAACATGTATTAATATATTTTATACATACCTACTCCATGTCTGTATAGGTATAATGTATGTGTATAATTTATATATTATATATTATATAAAAATAACTATATAATTATACTATTTAAGTTAACGGATCTTTATTAGCTGTATGAATCATTCTTATAATTGACTGGTTTCTAGCATTATTGATATTGAATTAAGGTTTAATGAATGAAAATATATGACGTGGTGATTAAATTATTGAACCTTAAAGTTTATCTGAGACAGTAATTCTAGAGGTCTAAAGAGTTGATGGTGACATCAACTGTAGAGTGTAGATATCTGAGAACTATTAAATTAGATTCTATAGTTTTAGATCAACACTAATGTAATAAAACTAAGCTGACTCTGATTCATAATTGAAAATAGACACTAAGAGAATGATCAATATTTAATATAAACTTTTTAGAAGTATCGAAGACATGCGTTGAATATACTCAATTTGATTCATAAAAAAGGGTCTTGAAAATAATAACCAAACCAGCATAATATTGTTGAACGCTATATCGATATAACTTTATTGGGCTGATTTTTTTATTTGTCTCAAGACCTTTTTTTATGAATATCGATGTAGCGTTTAACAATACACTTGAATCAATAAAATATTATTATGTATTATTGTGTTCAAATGCTGTAGTAAAATCTGTTTATAAATAATGCATGATAAACCCATTTATTTAAAGACCTTATCGGCTCCCAATTTTGATACATTAATTTCAATTGTTGTAAAAAAAAAAAAAAACAATTACTATATCATAAAATAAGTGAGGAAAAGAATTTGGTGGATTAAAATCAATATTATAATAATAGGTTTATTTTGCATTTAATTTTAATAGCACGACTTAATAAAAAAAAAATATATAAATATAAATATAAAATATAGCTCTTACATGAATTTATTACAGTTAATGTACTTAAATACAATATTAATATACATTATACATGTATCAAGAAAATGGACAAATAACTCTTTTGTTAAAATATTTATGATTTAATACATTTAGTTTTCAAAGTATATTTATAGAATATCATTTTTAACGATATTTATAATATATAATGTAATAAAAACTTCACACTTTAGAGGTCATTATTTTGTAAGCTATTTTATTACAAGATCGTTTATTATTAGATTATTGACTATTGACACATATTATAACATATGAGTGCTCAACCACCACAAAATATCATAGTTATAATATTGCAAATAAATCAAATAATGTACGAGTATACTAATAAATAGGGCTCGTTAAAACATAATAAGAGACTAAAAAAGCAAAAAAAAGTATATTTATATTTAAAAGAAGCAAAAAAAAAAAAGCACGACTAAAAATTAACATGAACTAGTTATAAAAATGTAAAAAAAAGAATTAACTACCGTGTATTTCCCTTAATTTGCAGTAATGAAACTTATGAAACTGTCTCTATATTGCCCGACGGAATATTTAACATTTAACATAGAAAACGAACTCTCTACATCCACTGAAGTGATTGGTGCATACTTCATACAAGAGGTTTCAAATAACAAAACTAAATCTTAAATTTTGAAATGGTCGATATCGAAGTTACAGGCATACTGATCGAAGAAGTTTAATACATTTAATAAATAACCCGATAACGAAAACAATGATAACCCAATATAACCTTTTAGTCCGCATTCTGGGTTTTTACGTTTTTTATTAATTCAATTTTTTTTATTACTTCTATAGTAACAAAATAAATATATGAAAATTCAACAGCAAAAATAACTGAAAAAGCAACAAAAAAAGCATTTACATAAAAAAAAGCCGAAAAGGGCAAAAATAAATCGGTTTATTTGGAATCAGAATGACGTGAAACGAATTTTTGTACAAAAATTAGATTTCTATCTCATATACAAGAAAAAAAGAAGCTTATACTTTAAAATCCGAGCCCTACTAATAAATTGATTATTCAAATAATTTAACGAAAGTTCATGAGATTAAGACTTTCGAAATATTGTAATGAAGATTTATAATTTATCTAAAAAGAAAAGTAACACATATAGGTACCTATTTAATATATTATTTAACTAATACTTATCATAACAATTTTTGTTTGATAAAATTTAATATATTACTTTACGATAAGCACATAACGAAAATGGGAAATTTTTTTTTACAATAAATATTTTAAAGGGATACCTACAGAATAAATCAAATTCCTCACCCTTAAATTACATTCAATATAACTTTTCTACTACAAAGCATAATTTATCTTTTCGTGTTTTAATTGTTTGCAAATAAACGTACTATCGATTAATCATAACTTTTATTTTAATCTCAAAACTTTCTATAATATTACCAATAATTATAATTCAACATAAAATATTAAAATCATATTAGGTATAAAATAAATGTATCATTTTTTTTTTCATTTGCCTACTTATATATTTCATATTATTACTAGATGTCATCAAAATGTAATTTTGTTTCATTAAGTTTAATCTATTGTTAAGTTTACGATATAATTAACGAGTAGAAAATTTAATACCTACTTAAAAAATTGTTAGTGATTTTTTAACCTAACTCATAATAAGTTCTTTATAAGTGTAACTTATACGTTTTTCGAATGCAACATTTTTATAAGTACGGATTACTTTTCCGGGATCACAACTGACAAGTATTATTATAGCAGTTCATAAATATTATTAAATGCAATTCAATATAAGTTTTCATTGATAGCATGAACTTAAAGTAGAATATCTATAGTGTGATGACGCGCATACCTACACGTTTAACTCCAGAATCCAGTTGTATCTAATCGTGTTTTAATGACAATTTTTATTTTTTACTATCATCGGTGTAATTTGTTTCTAGCCCACAATAACATTTTATATATAATATGTGTACTATGTAAAACTTATATTATATGTATGGCGATATTTCTATGACATATGTTCTCGTACACCACACAACACAACACACACTCCGTAGAAGCCAACAAACTGATCAAAGTGTCTGGTCTGTACTACAAGTTGAAAAATTGATCGTGTGCTTGTAAATATAGCGATGTACGTGGGCCGATATAATAAAAAAGCATTTGTTCGGAAGAAAAAAGTCTCGCTCGTGAAACGAACGCAGCTATGAAAATCGTAACAATATTATACAGAAGTAGATACCTATAGATACTAAACTTGTTGTATATATTACCAATCATAATAAAAACCATTCAAATGAATAAAGTACAGTTATATTATTATTTATTACTATACATCATATATAATATTGTAATATAATATACGCATGTTTTATTATTGTGAATTCAGAATATAACTCAAAGGCATGTATGACGTAACTAAATATTGTATTTTTGGGTATTAATATCTGTATAGTTTAGGTACGTATAAATAATATCTGGAAATTAAAAAAAAAAATGTATACACAATATTTTAAGCACTAATTTTTAAAGAAAGATAATGCAACTTAATATATAAGTCTATAGACTATATTTAGATACTACATGGTATACTTATAAGTTATAATCAATGTCCTCAAATTGTGTAGCAATAAATAAATCAAGAGATAGAGCGGTACAAATAATAAAGACAGGGTTGTATGTGATTGTTGTAAATGATAATATACAATATAATCACTATATGTTTTTCGACTAGAATATTATATTTGATGAGTTTTCTGCCAAAGTGACCCCCGCTCATTATCAATCATCATGACCATTTTTTCGCCAAAGGTTAATATTTCAATTTCCAAAAAAAAAAAAAAACATTATTTTAGTTATTTGTTGAAATCTCTTAAACCTAAATCCATCAAATCATAATGATTATAACTTTTCATTTTCAAATCCCGTTACATCTCTATAAATGTTTTACAAATTTATTCTTCATTTCTTATTTATTTAAAATTAATTATTTTTTATAGAGTTTTTAGTTGATTCATACTTGATACTTTACAATAAACTGGTTTATATTTCATTAACTAAATTTTTTACTTACGTAAAAATTGATGGTGTTTTATAATGATTGAAATAATAATAATAGTAATGCAGGATATAACTGATAAAAGGCGTATTCAAAAGCATCTAAAATAATTTATATTTTTTTTTGTGTGTGTAAATTGAAATATTACGTTTGTTGAAAAACGTCCATAATAGTGATAACGAGCGAGGTTAATTTTAACGAAAAACGGTTACACCCATATTTTAAGAAATTATGGTCTTATTTTGTCATCGACTAACATTTTATGTACTATTTACTAGCTATAAAATAAGTCAATGGTTCAGCGATTGATAATTATCACAATACGTACATATACGTGCATCGCTTTTTATGAAAGTTTGAAGGTTTTAAAAAAAAATAATAAATCAATTAAATACAATCATCATTCGTAAAAAGTTTAAAAAATAATATTCAAATTGTCTACACTAAACAATATTATATTTTCTTATGTATCCATATTTTGTATCATAGATAATATATGTAGACAAGACTATACTAGAACTAAAAAAATACGTACATTTCTCACAAAACTTTTCAAAAAACAAATTTAGTAGGTAAACATATTAAGCATTATGCCGAATGTGGAGTAAGACCAATATTTTTATACCATGTCAAATGCAGTCTGGCGAATATTTTAAAAAGGCCATTATTTCCCAACATGAATTCACAATAAACCACCGTGGTCTTAAAACTTTGAACTTTAATACAGTAAGGTTATACACTATGAAAAGTTTTTAATTGAAAACGAGAACCCACATCTCACCATGATGAATATAAAAGTATATAAAATCAATAGAGTTAATGATTAAAATATAATACGTATATGATACACCTCCGTATTTATTCCCGCTATAACTTGACGTAGTTGGTCATCTATATTTCATTTGTACGATGTCTAGACACAGTGTACACATGACATTTTACATATTAAATAACAGCGGAGGCTGTATAGAATAGTCAAATATGTAAATACAGAATGGGTCACTGTATTTTCCCTTTTTCCCGTATTAATCTCGAGGGAAAACTCGATAACACGATAGTTCATCTTGTATAACATAGACTATAGACGAAAAAATATTAAATGAAGGAATCTGTTGCAACCACGCATTTTCGTATAAATTATACCAACCAGATGATGAGTATAAACACTGTATAAACTTTAAAATAGGTAGTCAAAATGTTGATGCAGACAAATTGATTTATAAGAATAATATATTATATCTTGTTTAAATCAAAATGTATTACGTATCAAACTGCGTGGATTCTATTTGATACATAATCAAAATCAGAAAAACTTATTTTACTCGTTGGTAAATAAATTAATTTTATACTAGTATATGTCTGTAAAAATTAACCAAGACAAAATAACTCTAAAAATATTTTATTTGTATAATTAAAAGGTTAAAATTATTTCTCCAACTATAATTACTATTTAACCTGCCTTTTTATAATAACGTATACTAATAATAAGACATTTTATGAATTTTATTAAAATAAAAATTGGCTCTTCTATTACTTTCGAGTGATTTTATGAAAATGGAAATTCTCATTTATATTCGTGAATACAATCTTGTAATGTTCAGTTGAATAATATTATTACCGAAACAAATTATTTATTATTATTATTATTATTATTATTCATGATGGTTTATATTTTAAACTTGACTTTTGACAAAACTTAGTATTGTTCGAAAGTATTATTCTCAAAAGCTCAGTAACAAAATGTATTATATTTATGCACAAATACGAATACATAAACGCAAAATAATAATATAATACAATAATGACGCGTGTTTTGTAAGAGCCACGTGCAAGGAAGTAAATATAATGGCCAAAATATATAAATATACCTACATTAGAAATATTCTATGCATGCAACTTAATAATTATCACGTCATCTATATGTACCTATGTTTACCGATTTAGGGAACAGTGAACACTTAATTTCACGAAAAAATTATTATGTGGATCGAATCAGTACTTTTTTTCTCACTTTTAAAAGAATTCGGTATATATGTCTCGTTTAAAATACAATTTAAAAGAATTGTGAGTCCTACGGGTATAGTACATATATTTTTTTACACATTATTACCGCCATTATCTATATAGATTTTATATATTTTTTTACAAGTTAATTTTTATTAACGACTATGGCTCTAAATTTAAATTAATTTTATAGGATTCAGTTCAAATTTAATCATATATTTTTTTTCTTATCCCTTCAAAGAGTTTAGTGGTTCGTAAATTGGTGAACACACGGTATTGTTTAAATTTATAATATATTATAGATCACACCGTGTTACACGATCTCGACACTAATATTTAATACAATACCATTATTTAGTGTAATATAGTAAGTACTTATAATAAGTAATAACTAAAAAATATTCAAAACCTAATAAAAATAAACTTTTTTAAGCGCATATTAGGTATATCATAATTATATAGAACCATAATGTTGATTAAGTGTTCAATATTAAAAAAAGTATATTATGTATATTATGTTACCATTATTTTATTTGGATGAAAAATTTAACTTCAATGTCTTTTGTTTCTTCAGTAATTAAAATTTTTTTGATAAGCAATATAAATTGAGAAAAATTGAAATCATCTCAAAAAAAAAAAATAGGAACTAAGGTGTACGTAGAGTTTAGATGGGTCTAGTAGTTTTTATACGAAAGCATCGTGTCGTTAGATTAATTACAATTTAACAGGTTTTTAAATTAGATATTATGATTATAATATAATCACGCGTGGAATCCTAATCATCGTCCAGTTACATTCAGTGATCTACAATTCGATTTAAATCTTATTTGTACAACAGAAAAATGGGTTTGTAGTTTCACCACTTAGACGACCATGAGTTCCACCCGTCGTTAGATACTGTTAAATATTATAGTATTTACCTGCCTTTTCATTTGCGGGGTAGCGTATGAATTCTCCCAGTCACACATCCGAAATTTACAGACGTATTATTATAGATTATAGTTCAACACTATAGTAGAGAGCTATTTTCTACTGCCCACTATCGTACATTTAAACGACAACACAATATCTAATATAATAATATAGTTAATATAGTTAATATTGTGTTTAACGACACTACGGTTCACGGTGTTCGCTACAAACGTGATGCTGTTCTCGCCACTACATACATACACGCGGTTTCTGAGAGCGATGACGGTGATGAAAAACGAGTTTTTCGTTTTATGCAAATAATAAATATAATAATATATAGTACATGCCGTCTACTAAATGGCTAATAACAATAATAATAATCTGCTGCAGTGGCGCACGTGCAGAATCGTCAGCACAGAGGTTGTGCCCTCATGAGAATAATATATACTTTTCAATCGTATACAATTACACATATACATATATATATATATATGTATACATATTCGCAGATTACAATGTACTCATCTACTATTATATAACATTATTATAATAGCCCGAAAGCATAATATTATACTTTTGGAGGTGGAAGCTAATATGAGGCTATTGATTCTAACGAAACTTAACGTTGCGAAAATCATTCCAAGCCATCGAATAATGCGCATTAAATATATTGCGATAGATACTTACGTTGGCGTAGGTTTGTACTAGCAAATAATACATTAAATTATACGCCGTTAAATAGAATATCCCCATTCTATGTAAGACAGTGCAACGATTTAAATAATATTATGCATCAAGTAGTTAAAACGCGATACAGTCTTGTCGCGAGACAGAACTCTTCTCCGGATCGTAGACCTGTGAGCGGTTTTACCTTTTAAAACGATATTATTTTTTACAATATGTTGTATTCCAAAAATTATATTATGTATATTTTATATTTACTATCGCGTTTACTTTCGTTCTCGTGAACGGTTGTCATGGAGGCCAATCCTGCTTTTCACAACCTCCCAAAAATAATTCATACTTGCCAACATTACGTATCAAACGTAATTTTTCATCTTCATTTTTTTAATTCCAATCAATTTCACGCTTGTTATATTATATTAACCAAAAACCCATCCGTAGAAAGATAATATTCTGAATGTTAATACAGTATAATAATATTTAGTATGCATATTGCATATATTTAATAACGGCCTATGATTAAATGCACATCTTATTTAAGTCTTTTGATAATACCTCACTTTAGATATTGTGTTACGCGGGACTATTACTTTGAATTAGGAGAAAATTTTGGATCCCTATCACTTATCTATGAGCTTTGAAAATCACATTCGACATTTATTATGATATGGCTACCAGTGTTCCGAAAACCATTCGATTCAATACGTCACGTTACAATGTAATATAATGGACAGTATTAAAATACAAAAATAACAGAGTGTAAACATGATATAAATATATTTATTACACCGGACGTTAAATACCATATTATTATGTATAGATACGATATTATTTATATTGTGCATATATAACACAATGCGCACAATACGCGCGTACAAGTACTACTTTATTCTTGATACATCAGAACGACACGGCCGACTCGTGAATACAACAATGTGCATTAGATGGCATAATGATAATTTGAAAAATGTCAAATCATTATTTTTCTAAGCTCTCCCGTTACATACCACAATAATCCTCTCGAATCCGAGCTTCATAAATACTATTGTTTTTCTTTACGAGGTGAACTGGTTTTTCAACTACACACGACAACGACGTTCGGTATCCAGCTAAGAACTATTCAGAGATATATTGTTAAACGTTGTCAACATATTATTATTATTAAACCGAATGGTGTTATTTGCTGTTATCGTAGCGACTTAAGAAACGACTTTATATCTACGACGGTATTGTACACAGATGTACACCGCACATAAGCGACCATATATTATTTTGGAACACGGTTTATGTTATTAAGAAATCTCGAAATAATAGTAAAATAAATTAAAACTCTCCGACCGTACTATACCTACTTATAATACAGGTGTATATAAAATATAGCTGGAGGAGGGGTATCGGGTCGTATCGTCCAAACTTGAGTGATGCAATTTCGAATCGTGCACTCTTTGGTCGACAAAACGACCAAGTCCCGTATAACACTGCACATATTATACTAATATTGTGTTCGAATTGTTTTTGAAAAACAAACGGTGCGTTTCAATATTATTATACGACGTATATTATACAATAAATACGTTACGACACCTATAAGCACGCGTTTAAACCTCTGTAACAGTTTGCATATCATTTGAATGATTATTACTTTGCGGTTGTAAGAGATGAGGTTTTCAAAGTAAAGAATCGACAGTTCCGGTGAAATTGCTTTCCCGTAACGTTCAATTATTTATCCTATAATAATATACACCTAAGAAAAAAAATTGTTTCATCGTATAAATACATTTTGAAATTCTTCGAAATATCATTAAATTTATACGCAGTCATGATATACAAAATATATAGTGCATACAGTCGTATATTAAATATTATTGTTTATGTTATAATATCCAGAAGTTCAACATATTACGTACAGTATAATATTATGTACATACAATCGAATATAATATATAAATTTATACTCTAAACCGACTAAACGTAGACTTTACACATAAATCAACCCCTCCAAATGTTTGAGGTGAAAGTCGAAGTCCGTTTTTTTTTATCCTACCTTACAAACAACGAATAATACCAGCGTAATATTATAGAAAATAGGTACGAGTATAGCTTTATGTTATTCAAACAATTTAAAATGCTAAATATTATTTTTTCAATAATTAAACTTATAGGTAGTTGGTTTTGGCGTTATTTTGTGCATTGTCAGGTGTACCCGAGGTGTATTGATCGTAAGCCCCCTGTTGTTAATAATTATTGTGATACTGACACGTGTTTGCGGCTTCCCGCGTATGTTGTAGCAGTTTTTATAGTACTTATAAAAATAGCGATAAATCTTTCCAGGAAATGATGCATTATATTATCATTGGTAACGCGTGTATACTCACAAGTCGGCCTTAAATAGGAGGAAAAAGTTTAAAAAAAAACATCACCTGAGAAGCGAAACTGTTAACCATGAATCGAATAACGACTGTTACAGCTATGACAAACGAGAGGATGATTTGATGACGTATGTGATGTAAATAATTGCAGTATGAAAAAAAATAAATAAAATGGCGAGTAAGCGGTAGCAGTGTCATTTATGGTTTCAAGTTTTTTCTTGAGTGGCATTATAATATGACGTTTATATAACTGCAATCTGTAACATTATAAATAATAATACAATTTTATAATTAACGGAATACAATTATTGTACAAATGAATAATATTATAACTTATTATTATATAGTAGGACAATTATAGGTATACATTATTTAATAATTCTAAACGTGTATAGTATTATTAATCATTTTTTGTCGAGACTTCATAATATGAGCAACAAATGTACAAAAAAGGACAATAAATACGTACAACATTTACCCAATTTCACACGGAGTGTCCAAAATCTACAGACAAAATTGATAAAAACGTAATACGTATTACACATATTATTATATTATATTATGTGTATTGATTTCGATATATGTTCACATAACCTTTGATACTGTACGATATAAAGATGATATTGTAAGAATTTGCATCTTATCGATGTTGAAAATAATTACAATTTTTTAATATATTTTAAGGAAGACATACGTGTAAGCATAATTATGTATCAAAGCCACAATATTACTCTATTTTAATTGCCACAAAACGAATCTTGCTATGTAATATAACATTAATTATAAAATAATTATTCTAATAAAGAGTATGCTCATTGAACAAAATATTGAGTTAGTATATTAAATGGACAAAGGGTGCATAATATTTGGACGATTGTAAATTATCTCGGGTCTAATCCAGTACTACCTGATGGAAACATGTAAAGTCTCCCGGGTCGTCAGAACTATTAATTTAATTTTATAAAAATCATAAAATAAATCAAATATACATTTAAATTTCATTTAAAAACAGTCAATCATATAATAATAATAATATAAACTAATGTCTTTAGCTGCTATAAGCTATAAAATTATACTCAAAATACAATAAAAAATAAAAATTCATAAAATTAATCTAATGAACATTTAAATTTCATTTAAAAATGAAAAAATGTATTTAAAAATCATCTCAATTCAAGAGAGTTTAAATATTTCCTATAGGTAAACATAATGTTGACCTGGAAGAGTTTACACATTTACTTCAGGTAAATATAATATTGACCCGAGAGAATTTACCACCGCCCTGATATTTTATATATTTTTATTGATTACTGTATTATGAAATTATGGCCGTTTGATCAATCACTATAATTGACATTCGTTTCCGGTGCAAAAACACCGTTTCTCAAAATCTCGTTCATTAAATTATTATTATACACTTCCGATTACATTATTTCCGACAACCAATATACACGCTTTGCTATACTGATTTTATCATATTATTATTACATTTTATATCAGACAACTGTCAACCATCATATGGATTAATCGCTATCTTATATATATTCACAGTTTCAACAGTGGTAAGACTTAAAATATACAAACTAATGTATAAATTAAAGTAAAATGACGATTTTGAATAAGAACGAATAGAGTTTTGCTTAAAAGTGAAGTGTAGAAAACAAAAAAATCATGCAGTGGACAATTTTTAAACACTGATAGTCTCTGTGAGATAAACCTGTCGCTTGGTCGAGTACATAAGTATATATAATGATATGAGTATTGCAGTAGACAGTGGCTAAAAGTTACTAATTGTTAATTGTTTAGTTTGCAACGTTATAGCTACGACACAAAATTATATTAAAAAAAAAAAAAAAATGCTACAATCATTATACTACTATGGGTGCTTCATTAACTACAGGCTAATTATCAAAATAACTGTAAGAAAATATTCTCAAGTAGTAGAGCGTTAATTTCGGAGTTGTCCTCAAAACTATTTACGTATTACCATCATGTTATTTTTCACGTATTTTAATCATCATAAATATTATTTGTACGTATTATATCTATCCCAAGAGAGAAAGAGCCACTTACCGAAAAAAAATGTGTACAAATTCGCTCATCCTTTCCAATTCTACAGGTTGATACGCTGTCGTCGATAAACATCGGTCTTTGACGTCAGTTGTACACATGTAAAGAAGGGGCCTGTTCTCTTCTAGTGTAGAGTATAAGTATGTACATATAATAAGTGGCTATTACATTTATTTAACAAAAGACATATATTTTATTATAATATACTTCTAATTTGATGCCCAGACGTAGTAATTTTTACTTTTTATTGATATCGACTACTTAAACTTTCTGTAGATTTTAAACACCGAACGGTTAGAAATATACCCAATCGTGATGCAACGACGGTCGGAACAAAGTAATACGCTAACCGCATCGGTTCAAGAAAAGTAGTGTGCTATATAATAATATAATATACAATATGTATAACGCGCATAATGCGTATACAATAATATGTGTTATGTGCAATTAAAAAAAATAAATAAAAAATATAGTTGTTTACTATATATTACAATATTTAGACATCAATGCACGTTATCAGCGTACTGTATTATATAGTAAGATATTAATGGACTTGTGTTTGTGCGATGTAAATCATGTTCATATACATTATTTTATAAAATATGTATTAACGTGACATATTTCCCGATTTAATGACAAATACGTGTGCGTGCGTGTATTGCGTGTACGATTTTTTTTTTTTGCCATAAATGTATATTATATTATGTTTTATGCACATTGAAAAAGTTCAAACGAACACGACGTGTAGGTACACAAGTAATGATATATACATAATAATATACTGTGCAAGTCGCGTTTACTGTCTAGAATACAGAATAAGGAAAAACGTATTTTAATCGAAAACCACGGTGCCGCGGCGTAGTGCTGTTGCACGATTTAATATTATATTTTACCCGAAATACACGTGATGTTACCTTATTATTATTATTATTATTATTATTTCGTTATACCAAATCAAATACGTACGCGTTATTAACCATAATGTAATATGCCTATAGGTATATTATTATGGATTAAAGACGTACAAAAATATTCAAAATAATAATATTTTCGGTAACAAAAGTAGGTACGTTACACGGAGGATATTCTAAGGTTAATAACTCTGTATAGTTTTCACGTAAGTCGCGGCTTAACCCCGAGGAGTGCCGTATGCGAGATATGCTGCTGTAATATTGTACATGTTATATTATACACGTATATCACATGACCTACGTCACATAATCCGCGACCCCGCCAAAGTGAGTAATTGCAATCTGATTAAAAAAAAAAAAAAAAAAAAAAAAAAAAATACCACAAATATAAAAATATACGTGAGGTGAGAGAAAAAGAGTGAGATAGAAAACTTTCTTTCTGCGTACGATCACGCGCGCGGCCAACGAGAAGGGTTTTGGCATAAAACACGACTTGTAACTGACAGGCCGCGCGCGCGTGCTAAATAGTGCGCATCGAAACAAATAACACTATGGATAACCTAACACATACATATTATATAGTTTTTACAATTTGCACTTTCAAAGGTCACTGTAGCTCGCCAGAACGTTAACCGCCAGAGTCGCCGGGTAAATCGATTTTTCTATCTTCTCATACATAATTGAACACTATAGTATACATTGTTTTTGGACTCGAATAGATGCTCCACGTTTACAAATCAGAATGAACGATCTCGATAAAGTAAATCGGGATAATGTAATATTATTATAGATACTCGATAAAGATTTTTATTCAAAACATTCTAAAATAATATACTTACCTAACTAATAGCTCTAGTAGTATTTATGAGTTTGAGTTATCGTTTCATTCGAAAACTTCCGACATATTTTAAATAGGACTTATTTCTCCTTGAAGTACCAACGTGTTAAATTTTTATAACCAATGACTTATAATATAATGTATACGAATATATATCATGACTTAACACTACATTTATTGAGATGGTGTATAAAACGTATCAATATATTCACAAATCTGGAATTAATTAGAGAAAGCACTAATACCTATCATCCGATTTTAATATGATATTAATTTTTTACAGTTAATTAACTAGTACAATCTATGTTTTAATAGAAATACTTGTGATTTAAACAATTATATACCTACATTAAAATTGTGAAAACTTTTTTTTTCTTAATTTAAAATTAACATTTACAATCTGTATGAAAAAATACAATAAGTAATATGTACGATACAATTTATAGAGCTTCACTGCTTGAGTTTAAGCAAAAAAAAACGTCCAATAACGCTACATTAGCTCGAAAGAGTTTTTATTATGTTTTTTTCCCCGCAATTATATGTTTAGGAGATCGCGTAGTCAATTACGCTTTAAGTGACAGGGAGGATTACCCGGTAGAGTGAGAAAAGAAAGATTGGTTATTATGGGACTTGAGTAGGTTGAAGTTTTGGAATAGAATTTTTTATAGTGAGTAGAAGCAAGTACAGAGAGAGTAGACATTTTGAGATCTTAAATCGTGAGAACTATACGCAAATAACATTGTTATATTTTTGAATGAAATTGCAACAATTACAGTATCATCATTCATCACTATTATAGACACTCTCTTATTGTAATAAGCTAATAAGTTATAGAAATAATAAAATAATATATAAAAATTTTATAATATTATAAACAAATATGTAGCTTATCTTATAATATTTTTCAATTAATTAATAGGTAAGTAGTATATCGCTTAGGGAGTAGTCATATAAATTAGTATTATAATATTTTGAAATAGTATATAAATTGTGAAAATAATTCTGTGGATAGATATTCTTAATTGGGATAAAGTTCAATACTGAAACTTTAGTAGCAAGTAACAAAATTTAAGTACATATTAAAAATACATACGAAATTTAATGGCAATAATATAAAACAGTTAATTCGGATTCTTACCGATCGCAACGGATGGGAATATTAAATTAAACTGTAAATTCATAATAGGCTTATCAATTTATATATAATACTAATGTGACTATAATAACACTTGATATAACATTCGGGCCATGGCTGTATATAATAATAACAATAATGGTATAATATGATATAGCACAGACTCCTTCAAGCAATGCTATCGTGAAGTCCTGTCGAAATGGCACAAGCCGTTTGCCATATAAAGATAAACGGATGATTGATTGTTAATATAAAATAATCGTTTTCTGAACAAGAATTATCACATTTTATTTCAACGCTATTAACCTTCGGAAATGAAAAAAAAAATCATAAAGCACTAAAAAATTACGGTCGATAAAAAATGAACACTTTATACACTCATATATATATATACACAGTAATATAATAAACTTACTATACGACGTTAAAATGACTGTTTTATTTTTATGGTGTCGAGTTAATTGGTGTAACTAAATATTATTGTTGTTCTCCTCCCGATAACAATAAACGAACCTCGGCCCTCGTTGCGACGTTTCACTCATTGCGAAATAATCAATTTCGCTTCGATACTTACATTATTATATTATGTTCAACGTGAGAGCTATCCATTTATAATACTATTATAATAATATATATTATGTATATTTTATTTTTGTAATATAACCATACTATAATAATTATTATGTGTTGAATGTTTATATTTTCCCTATTTACCTGAACGCCAGTTTTCCATCAAAGGTCAAACGATTGACTCTACAAAAATAAAAAAATATCATCTGATGATTATGATATAATAATCCATTCCAAAACTATTTATGTCGATGTAAATTGAGTACCCACCTTAAAAGTAATAATTAAATGTATCGAATGGCATATTATACGTAATACAGTGCTGTGACTCATTAACAATTTACCTGCAACAACGCCGTTAAAAATCTCGTTAAGACACTAAAACTTTTACTCGTCACTTTATCAATGGAGTTTATCGAATGAAAATACGACTAAATAGTGTATACAACGAATTGGTAAATGGATTTATTGTGGACACGGTTAGAAAATCTCAATTTTCTTTTTTGAACGACACACTTCAAAATCGATTTAATAAAAAAACAAAACTTCTACTGCAGATGTATTGATAATAGGTATACGAACTTTGAAAGCTGTCATAGACATATAACTGTATAGCGCCCAATTGCCGAAAGTCACGAACTCTGATATTTCAATGTTGAATTTTTAAATTAGATATTAATAGTTAGAATACATACATATACGACTTAACGTATCTGGTACGTATATATGACGAGGACATCGGATTGAGTATACCATGATATACGCCGTACTGATATAAAACTAAACGATAATATAATAATATTTGACGATAGTGAAACAAAAAAAAAAGCACACTTCCGAGATGACTGCACGTGTGAACGAGACCACCTGCTGCTGTGGTCTCATCGGATGGAGATGCTGTGAAACGTTTTCAATTATTTGGGTTTGGTCCAGGTATATTATATTAATATATTATAGACTATAATATATTATTATGTATGGACTATGGAGTACATTAAAATCAAAGAATAACCAGGTTCATATTATTATTACGCTCGTATTATTATATACGCATATTGCGACGTAGGTATTATATATACTATAATATAATATTGTAATGGTAGTATAATTACAATGGTGGTGTGTTGTACATATATTACGTTTTTATTCTGTCGTTAATGTTGTTATATTTTATATTTGACCACAGGTATACTATTATTGTGATATTATAACTATATATACGCGTATTAGAGGCAGCGTAATAATTTATTCGTATACGGAGAAAGCCAATACCGCGACACTGTTATAACTTATAAGTCTCCAAACACGACGACCGGCACAGCGTTTGTATAATAATTTGTCGCCCCTGTCGCAGTGGTATTTTTTTTCCTACTATTATTATTATTATCTCCGCTCGCGATATATGCCAATTTTACACTCTAAAACGAGTTAACCACATATTTTCATATTATATTCATACGATATTATACTTGGTGACCTACAATATGTGTGGGTGGGGGGTTGGCATTTGTCTACTAACGCGGTGTTAAAGGTAATTGACCTACCAGGAAAATCAATCGATGATAATATTAATACAAATAATTGTCCGTGCCCAGACTGTCTAGCCAATACAGTAATCGATGGCACCGTTATCGTCATCGTCACTACGAACGAAATTGATATCAACAAATAGTATAGTCAGTACAGTGCACAGTAGTCGGTTAAAGAAATGTATCGGTAGGCTCAAATTTACGGTAGCATTAACAACACGTTTTACAGTAGCGGCATTTTTTAAAGAATGATCGTATAGGGGTGTTAAAAAGATATCTTACCTTCATGTATAGTAGAAATGTCTATTTTCGGCCCTACCTTACACAAAAAAAGATTATATAAATATATGACTAAATAAAGTGTTAATAAATTAGTGTTTATTCTTTATTTTTTATAGACATAAAATAATATTTTATAGTTCCTAACGATTCTACACGCATTGACGTCAGCTCATTAGTTTTAGAATGATAATATTTTAGTTTTGTTTTTAGTTAAAGTAATACTCAACCTCCTACCAAAAACTAAATAAATCATTTAAGTTGCGCTATAACTGCTATGACTATTAAATTAAGTAATTCGAAGAATATTTAAATCATTTTTTTCGAGTACAAAATAATATTTTAATTTAAAATATCTCAACTTCCCAACATTTGTCCAGAATTATTGTGGAAAAAGAAGCAAAAAGTTTGAATTAACGAATTTATAAATTAAAATTTACGGACAAAAATTGCATCGCAAATAAAATATTAAATAAATAATATAATTAAGGTAGTGATCATAATAAATTATATTTAATTATAAACTGAAATTATTTAAAAATATGTGTATAGTATTTACTTCAGTGTAAACGCACAATAACCAACAACTCCTGCAAATTATTTAATTATTTTGTATATTATAGTAGGCGTTTTCATTAATTTTGTTAGACTTTGAACTTTGAAGATATTTAAGGTAAACGAATATTCCTTTGTCATTTTATAAACCGTAGGTAGTTTTACAATTATTATTCGTAACCAAGAATTTATTGCATCTCTAACTGTTTCCTTTACTCAAATCAATACTAGTTACTACTTTGAAGTATGCTTTAAAAAACTATAGTATCCATTGTGTTATTGTATATTATTTAGCGAAAATTGATAACGTGTAAATATATAACAACATTTTTGTTATTTTTCCTATCAACGCGAATTTCCGTTTTCCGTCATAACAAAACTGAGAAATTATTATAATATTTTACTGTATAATTTTATCGTTGTACATTAGTATATACTATAAAAATTATGCATATGTATAGTACATAATAATATACTCAAATTTCGTGCTCGTGGACATATGGAAAAAAATCGTACAGGATTCGTAGTTGACTTCTGTATTAATATTATGTGTTTAGGGTTATAGGTGTTAAGTCAATTATACTATTTATAATACATATGTATGATGTATGAGTATATGTATGAGTAATGTGTGTGCATAATATATGTCAACAAAGAAACTGAGCTCATCTGTCCTCGTTGTGTTATTATAAAGACATTAGAACGTTAGAAAAACAAAATACATAATCTATTAAAGTTGACTTTAATTCCTTAAAGTATCATATACATGCTGTATACTAATAAATACTCATAATAATATTATATAAAAGTCTTTTTGTTTCGTATTATAAAATTGTTTATGTGATGTACGATGTGCAGCCTATATCCATTTCATCGTATACCGCTCATACGGTTTCTGTCTTCACATTATTCCATCCACCTTTCTCTGTTTAACACATCCTTCTTCCAAACCTTTACGTACATTATAGACCATAGAGCCTTAAACGTCCCAATTAGCTCATCCGGCGTTATCCGTCGCCTGCACTGTTATTAGTACGGTTATTATATTGGCCGTCACTCGTCGACACTCCGAAGACAATTTCGCTTTGCCCAGCTACAGGAAACAACTAGATCGACTATAATGGGTTCAATTAATCCGGTATATATGCCTTAATAGACTGCAATATATAATAACCAAGTCGTCTTATTGTTTTATGGTCAGGGCGAGCTGCTCGGGGAGACAACACAATATTTTATTACATACATGGTATAAAAAGTAAAACAATCGGAGTGTTATATCACGTGTTTGTGAAAGAATAAGTACAATACATATACACTCCTATTGTTAATCGATAATTACTTTAACTTATATTTATTACTTATGGATAAGTGTTTCACGTCAGATTAAGATATTAAAAAAAAAAAAGTTTTATAAATTCTTGCAAACATATAAAACTACAATAATTTATGGTTGAAAAATTAGTATTTCCTGTGCCGTTAAATTAGAAGTGAAATAGATCCCCTCATTGATATACACTATGTATGTATATAGTACATCATATGGTTAAATTTATAAAACTATGCGTGATTAAAATATTAATATGCTATAATACATTATGCACGTTATACAAATTATATTAATAATTATATGCCCCTCGAACGAAGACGGTTTACGCTAATCATCTCTACGCTCTATAGACATAAAACATGAGTCAAAATACACATGCACGTCGGCAGCACACGTTATATACGAGAGACGGCAATAATAACTCAATCGTCTCCAACGATATATCTCGGGCGGTGGGTCATGAGTATAATACTTTCGATATAACGCGTAGACTTAACTGCAGTCGGTTTGTATAATCTATATAGACCACACAATATCATAAACTATAAAGGTAGCGACATGCATATATTATACCAATATGATTAGTGTATAGAATTTCAATTTCTACCTTTGAACGGACCCACAAACAGACACGACACCGACTTTACCTTTAAAATGTATCACGAATGTGTTGATTATCATTAAAATTAGTTTCACCGTTTAAGATTTTCAAAACGATTTTTACACATAGATATATTAGAAACGGTGCGTTATTGTGGCAATATTAATGTCATGAAACTTGATTGCACAGGAACTATAATTATTATACGTTGTACTACCCGATAAATGATATCGATCAGGAATGGAAAATGAAAAAAACACGGAACTCGTAACACAGTAGATTGCTATAACAGTGGGCGCTAAAATGTTATAGAAATAATTTACTATAAATAGCGCAGGCACATAGTATTTAAAAAAAAAAAAACTCGTCAATCAAAAAACCGAAAATCGATTGTATACTTAAATACAAAGGTATTTTCGAATAAAGGATTTTTTTTTTGTTTTGAAAATTTAAGAAAAACGTACATATAGAACGTAACTCAGATATAGATTTTATTCACGTTATATTATATATCGCCTCGAATAGAAAGAAAACACTACACGGGACATAGATATTTGTAATAGTTTGATACACTTAATAAATAATATGCTTTTGGTAATCAAGCCCGGTATTCAGACGGTAAGGAATTATTGTTCGAGACAGTATATTATCTGTTTATACAGCGCGTATAACCATCACTATACATAAGTATTAGGTGCCTATATACGCGCAACTGTTCGTTAAAATATTATAAATCCGACATCCCGCGCGCCGTTTGATCTCGTGAGTGCTTGTCGCGCATATTTGTGGCTGCAACCCGAAAATGATTCAGCAGCCGCGTGCTCAGTATATTATAATATATGTATAGGGAAAACGTCAAATATATATATTACATTACGATATTATATTATAGGTACCTACGGCGTATCTATAATATGTATAAATTATATCGCGCGCGCGTGCGGAGATGAAAAAGAAACGAAAAGATAATAACACATAATATTATATAGATATTGTAATTAAATTGAAATACCGCTCGATATGTTTGTGTAACACCTTTTTTTTTTTTCAAAATCTTTTATACGTGCATCATTACTCGACCGTGTTATTGCTAGGAGCGGTCTTGAGCTAGCGTACGGGTCAATAGGGATCAATTGTTTCCTCTACGTATTATGTTATTATACACATATAGGTACACACAGTACACACACACATATGTATATGTATATAATATAAACGTATATCGACGTCGCACCACCAATCACCTCCTCTACCCGATCCGTACCAATCGCACTATATACTTACGCGATGTCCATTTGACCGTGATCGACGAGACGAAGGACCATATAATATATAATAATAAATAATGACAAGTGTCCGAGTGAATTTTTTACAATTTATTTTCGTTCTCTGTTCAACCGATGTGGCTCTACGATATTATCGTGTTGTGGCCCGTTCGTTTATCGTTTATAAATGTATTACCTGAGTATGTATACTATGTTGATTACGTAGAGGGAGCAACGGCTCAAGCGTGCTAGCATAAGTATTATATCCTAGAAGCTATGTACAATAGTGTGTTTTTGTATACAAGTACAGTAAAAAAGCTCACTTTAATTTTCATAGTTGCGGTACTTTATTAGTACCTATATTTAGCTCTAAAGTTCCCCTAAGTCATACTCTCGTGGTGGAGAGATAATTCATTGATTCAGAGAAAATATAACTATAAAATATATGGTAATTATTATAGATGCTTTTTTTCTCGAGTTTGTAGAAAATAAAAATCATTGTTAAATGTGATTCGATTTTGTTGTCGCGTTCTAAATTATTTTAGAGGTTTCAAAAGCATGCTTCTCGTTAGTGCTTTTTGCAATCACATTAAAAACAAAAGTGAAATTTTATTCAATTATACTATACCTCAACATATGTCTTATAACGAATAAAATATGCATTCGCACATCACGTTATTGAAATACCACGATCAGCATGAGAAAAATCTCTTTAACACTCTTTAATTATTGTACAAACATGCACGTTAATATTTACAACACTCGTATACATTATGTTTTTAATCCATCCCGTGACATTTAATTAAATGAGCATTATCGTAAAGGACATGAGTTTGTCTTTACTTTTACCAGAAAATTACTATAATATGCACGGAATAATAAATTGAATACCACATTTAATTAAATGCTATTATTGACGATCCTTCCTTGCGTGTAACCATTGCACAAATGTGTGTGAATATTTATACATATATTTATGAGTAGCTACTTATATTGAAATCCATAAATAATAAATATTCAACAAATACGAATACATCGTTTTATTTCGCTTCAAGTTAAAACGATTTTATATATAGAACCTAGTGCATACCTATCGATGCGATGTATTACATAATATTTTCTGGAAAAAATAAACCTTAATATTCAGTATGCCATCGCTGACTCATTATGAATGAAATTTTATGATTTTATGTAATAAACGGTTCAGTTTTGAGATTGTCTGTTATTTTCTGTATACAAATTTCAAGACGAAAGATTTTTGCATTTACGAATAGGCAACGAACATAAATTATCTATATTGTTACAATAAAAAACTTTCATGTTACATTGGTACCTATATTGTATTATTATGTGACTTGCAGCTTTGTAGCACTGAAAATTAAGAGTTGTCCAATATAATATAAAGTTGATAAAATATAAGTGATGTTGATACAAATAATTATTTGTAATACAAACTACAGAAATCGAAATTTTTTACATTAACTCCTACGAAATACAAAATTCGAATACGTGTAATGTAATTATAGTTAACATATTATAATTAAAAAAAAAAAACTAATCAACGAAGTTGCTATGGTAATTGGTAACATAATTATGTTTTGCATTGTTTGCTAGGGTATAGTTAACTATACATACCCTGTAAAATGAGATTTGTCTCTTCTTTGAATATCATATACGTTCCTTTGTCTCAACAAACTTCGAACGTTAAGTTTTTTGTTATGTTTCTAATAGATAGTCTTGTATTAATCCTGCTACATCACAATATCATATATTTATGTAGGAATGTGTGTGTTAAAAAATAATTTGTAAACGGAAAAAATATAATAAAATAATTGTACTATATTACATTAGGTTGTTGTTAAAATCAAAGTTAAAAAATAATTATAAAAAACCGTTTTAAAGATAATAAGTATCTTGTGATGATAAACGATTGTCAGCAATAATGAGACATGTCCTATATTTGTATATTTGTGCAGTGTAATTTTATGAAATCCCATAATTAGGGCATGCCCTATTAATAAATATTAATATAAAAGATAAATGTTTATCTTCAAAATATCGTCAAAGATAAAATATATAAAAATTATTATACAATGTGTTAAAGTTTTTTTTAGTTGAGCCAAAATCATTTGTTCTATTTTTTTTTTACATTTAAATATGACAATCTTATGCTAAGGAAAACTCTAAGAACTTTAATTCGAAATCAGTCAGAAAAAAAAGTTGTACGCATCTTAAAAATATATCTACATTAAAATAATGGGTATAGGTATACACAAAACGTGCTTGAAATCTAATTTAGTTACTTAATTATAATTAAATAAATAAGAATATTTATTGTATATTTAATAAATCAGTTATTAAATCTTATTACCTTTCAGTAATTAATTTTCAAAAAAATTTTTTTTTTTATATATATGGCCTAAAAAAAATGTACTATCTACAGGATAATCATAATAAAAATTATATAAAATAATACTATGATACCAAATTTCATCACTTTCATACGCAAATGCATAAATCTATATACTTATAAATTAACTATTTATTTCACAATTAAGTTGAAGTGTTTATTAGTTTCTTCTACACATCTACAGATTAAGTTTTAAAGAATTTTAAAACTTACGGTTTTAAAATATTTTATATGAATACAATTGCCAACATTGCACATTATATGGCATGAATTTTAATAATATCTCTATGTACTACACTGTACCCTTCTTATGATTTCTAAGAACGTTATTAAAATCTCATTAATAATAATTTATTTCTAACAAACATTTTATAGTCAGTCCCTTACTATAGTATGTCATAGCCATGTAGGTAGATATATGAAAATATAAATATACTTTTTCTGTAAGCACTTATGTTTTAAACAAGTAATCAACTACCAACTTCTTACGTATAATAGGTACTGAAAAATAAAAAATAAATAATAGTTGCTGCTTGGGATTAAACATAGAAAGAATGTTCTTAGAAAAATAGTTATGATTATATTTGATTTCAAATGAAACACAAAAAGCATTTAATTTATACTTCGCAAAGATTTTCTGCGAAATTAAATAAATCAATATTATATAACACCAGTGATAAATTGAGGATATTTAATACATATAATACTTTAGCTCATAATAGATACGTTTAAATAAGTATTATTTCAGTTATAATTGAATGAATGTATTCAACGCAGACAATTATTTAACTTTTTAAAATTTATCAACGTTAAAAAACCTAAAGAAGAAATTTTTGCTTAATGTATATTTAATTATTAACTATTATTATGTGATATTACATAAGCAACTTGTACATAAATATTTCAATTCATAGTCGTTTATAATTTTTAGTGTATGAGATTAGGTACTTCATATGACAACTGATCGGGCTATATATTATGTATTCATTTATTTATTTATTGTATAGAATTGTACAGTATTGTAAAACAGTTGGAATTGATTCCATAACAAAAATGAACGTCTTTTACAGTCTCGTCAAATTTATTTATATACCTCTTATTAGACCCTAATAAAACACTATAAAAGTATACTATTCTTTTGCGTAATTTCAAATGCAACATTTTTCTCAGTAAATAATAAACTTATAACGGTTAACAATTTAAAATTTTTAATATTTATTATTAACGTCGATTTATCTATTTAATATTATGTATTATACATAACTTGCAAAATAAATTTAAAAAAAATAAAATATAATGCTAAACTAAGATACTGTCCTCCTACAGATCACACAAGTTGATTTTAATTATGTAAATCGTGAACAACGGTATGTATTTTAAGTGTGTCCATATTAGATACATCGTATATTTAACATTGTGGTCGTTTAATGAACATGGTTACGATAATAATGCATTGCAACAGTCTATACACTAAAATCCCGAGTGCGTAAACATATTATACAAATGCACTTTATGATTATTGTTTAAAATAAATCTGTACCTAGTTCCAGTGTTTCGCAAAAAACTGATTATAGGGAACAAGTCTTAAGTCGGTATCTACATGCATTTGAAAATAATTAATTTATGAAATAATAAAAATTTAACTTATAAAAAAAAAAAAATACTTACTTTAATGTATAGTGAAACGATATTTAATGGACAATGTAAAATTTAATAGGTATATTTCATATTAAGAGTATTTATTTAAATAACTACTAAATTATTAGAATAATATCGCAATACAACAAATACGACATGAACGCTTGCCGATAAATAATAAGTAAGTAGTTGACATAGCCTTGACATGCGGCTACTCGTAAATTTTCTAATATCTCCAGTGAAGTAAAAATACTCCTTATCTCAATATTTACGGTAACTTCTGGCCACAAATTAAGATAAATATCTTAATATATAAAAAGATACATCTCGGACGAAAGTAGAATATGCGTGCAAACGATTCGCCTTTCAAACCGGCGGAGTACGATTGCACGCGCTTTACCTTTTTGTTTGCACGATTGCGCGTAAAATTGTATACATTATCAAATCGTTTATTAAAAATATTCAATTATTTCATAATTATTATTTTTAATATTTAAAAACAGTTACCAATAACTTTATTTGAATGTACATGACTAATTCAAAAAAGTGAACAAATTACACTTAATTGAATATACAGGGTGGTTATGCTCACAAAGCATTTTCTAAAATTATCCATTAATACTGTAGACATACACTATTTTTCACAAAACCACCATCTAACATATTCATCTGCCCGATTTCTGATGTATTGAAATGTGTGCACATTTGCTACAAACAAATAACTACCTTTCCAAAATCTGCATAATGGTGAATTTCATTTTCCATTAATATATATAGTGTTAACATTGCGAAAAAATCCGTAAACTGATACAACTGAAACACGAACTCAACTGATAGTAAATAGGTATATTTGTACATGCATTGGAATTTACAGTAGAGATAATAATTCTGATCCAATATAAAAACATCATTTAAAATATTATAACCAATTACTTCTTAATGATGGGAAGTTTCTCTGGTATCAGCATATAACAAGTAATAAGATGTCTACTATAGTAACGTACTTACGATTTACCGTGCACCTATATATTTTCCAACGTTGCTTAAAAATGTAAATAATATAGCACACTCAATTGTAATCCTAAAAAGGTTAGCCCTTTCAAACGCCTAACCTTTCAATCTTCAAAACAAAAAAACTACTCGCACCGTCAAATCTATAGCTGTTACAAACTCTCTCTCATTTTGTGTTATTAAATTTTAATATATTTTGATCTTATGGTCAAAGAATACACAGTTGTATACAAACTATACTATAATAATAATAGGCATTAAAAAAAAATAATAATACAACAAATAGTGTCACTTACTCGTTTAAAACTTAAAAAAATATATAATGAATTTGAATTCACCGTCAATATAAATATAATGGAATGGCGAGACGAAATCGAAGCCACGAAAGAGATTTTATCTTATATAACTAATTATACATAATAATATTTATTATTTATATAATAATTAGTAAATTAATATTACAATGTTAATTAGGTACCTCCTGGAGTATAATAAATAAGTATTTAACAACATCGTATAAACATTATTAAAAAAAGAGAATCGCAAAAAATCGCGGTACCACAAAACGCCAACACAAGAGGTTTCGGTATTTTATTTGCAAAGTGAAAAAATTTAAAACAAATAAATTAATATAAAAACGAGTAAAAAACGTAGAAGTGGCTTATTTGTTTAAAAATTGTTTTCCTTGGATTTGTAGACGCGCCGACTACGCGGCGATTCCAACACAACGTTGACCCTTTCATCGTCCGATAACATTCATTCGATAAACGTGCACACTCACACTGCAGCACAGAATTGGCTACTCCAGTGTTTATAATATTATTATCCATACGTCCGTTCGACACATTAATACGCATATATAAGTATAATATTAAATGTGCGTTGATTGCGATGCAGCGGAAACCTCGGACAATTGTCGAACCATTGGGGTCCGGAGAGCAAAACTGTAGGTACAGATTTTACATTTTTAATTTGAAATAATTATTGCTATGTGTAAAACGTAGTCCGTGGTGGATCGTTTTCAATTCATTCCAAACATCTCTCTGTGTTTCAATAACACATAAATACATCATAACCAACGTCGTTCGAGTCTGTTAATAAAATTGGTCTTAAACCTTCGACCTATATGTAGCTATTATAATATAATTGTTATTGAAGACGATTCCGTAAATATTTCGCCGCCACTGTGGGAGGAACAAAACGAATATTTGGTCGACAAAATATAATATTGTTTTACTATTTTAGCTTCCGGCATCTTAATATTATTATGGAACGGTATATTTAGGATGATTTAGTCTGGCAATAATATACCATCCTATACACCGACATTTTTTTTTTTTTTTTGAGTAAACTTGTTATAAAACCATTAGCTTTAATAATTATAATTTAATGTATATATATAAATCAATAGGTACACGATGAGCTATTAAATTAGAAAAACAAATAGTTTTTTTTTTATATATATATTTCGAATTCAGTCTGATTGAATAGTTTGAACGTGAACCAAATTACAAAGTGAGATATACAAGAAAGGATGGACTGAGGGTTACTTGTGATATTCAAAAGAATTAATTAAAATAAGATTCTTTTGTGTTGGGAGAAAATAAATGCATAGTTAAAAAGATGTACTCAAGGTGGGATGTCACACATAAATGGAGAGAATAAAGAATAGGATCGTTTAGGTTGAATTTCAATAAACGCAAAGGTATAGATGTGTACATAGTAAAGACAAAAGAAATAGGAAATAATATTATGAGATAGTTTCAATCTATAACACTAGCATGTATATTGAAATACGTCATTAAACGTCATGTTAGTAGACAACTATATGAAACGTAAATAAAATATAAAATTAAATCGCCAATAGAGCTGCAACACTTATACAGCCCATTATTATCGACAAAAAAACCAACACGTAATATTTAAAAACAGGATAATATTTAATATCTATGGTTTGATAAAAAATAATTGTCTAGTATGCGCAATATATCGATACGCGATGTTGATTTTTCGAAACTCATTTAATACACAATAATTCTTTATCCTTTATTAGAAACATATATTGTCCAACCTATAGGCATATATTATATGTATAAATCATTTTTAATTTAAATTATCTTTATTAAACCTATTTCTCGAAAAATAAATACCTTTATGCTTTTTGATTCTCTTTGGTGTTCCGCAAATAAACATGAAACAGTGTTTTTTGTCTTGATGCTTTGAAATATAATATATTATTATTACTGTAATTTATATTTATCCAGCAAATAATGTAATTTTAACTTTGTTTGTTAGAATTAAATTACATTATGAATTTAAATTGGAATCCTTTTTTAATTCCTTTTTTAGTGCCAACTATCCTGTTAAATTGTTAAAATATAATAATCGATAACCTCGATAAGTTTATACTGCTTATATGATTTAATATAAATTGTAAATTAACAATTAAATTCGTTGTTAAATTAAGAAAATAAATCAATAACTACATAACGGGATTAAATAACCACGTGGTTTTCAATAACATATTAATTACACTTTTACTTAACAAAATACATAGTGATACATCACTGGTATAGAACTACGCAAAAATTTAATAATTACATTTCACAGGTTTGATTATGGTTAATAAATATAAATTAAAAATTTCAAAAATATTTTAAATTTTAACTTTTTGGTTTATTTTTAAAATAACTGAAAAAATGTAATTATTTCACAACAGTCAATTATAATAGTTAAATTCTCAAGTTAATTAGAAAATAAACTGACTTATTAATTTTTTTTTTAAAACTAACTTTACCTGAAACTCAACTGAAAAATTCTAACGAATATTATTAATACCTACCCAACTTCAGTATTTGTATACTATACATGTTTTTAAAAACATTTGGTTCAAATTAAATTAATATCCAAAATTAAGTATACACACTAAATAATATACATAATAATTTCATGTATTATATTATATCGAAAGTATATAATTTAAATAAATGTCCAATTGTTTTTATTTGACTATCTCGCTCTTTTCAATTAATATGTACGCACTGACTTTTAATAACCTCACTTTTAAAATAAAAAGTGAGCAATTTTTCGTTCTATTTTCATAGCTTTATAATACCTACATAATATAGGAACGTGACTTACATACGGTTATTTGTCATAGCATTATACCTATCTGTCATGATGTCATATAATTATAATATCAGCTGACAGAAAATAAAAATGTAATAATTTTTATTAAGCCTGATGAGTAGTATTTCCATTATAGATGTATCCCGATTCGTCGAGCTTGAAGATGCTATAGCTGTGCTTAGACAGCTCGTATTTTATGTAAAAAAATCTGGCTTTACGCCTGTAGATTCACAACGCGTATATGTATTATAACTTATGTAACGGATAGAGGTTTTTAATATTGTTGAATGTCACATAAACGAGACACGCTCAATTATGGCACCGTCGGAAGAAGTACAACACAACTCACAATTTGACTATTTTAATTTTTAATAAATCGATTTTCACCGAATAAAATCTCAAGACTATAGGTATAATATACTTATTCTTTAAGCGATTCCGACTAAAATATGTATGTCGCGTAGTTCATAAATCTAAATAATCGCGTTTCAAACCATAAACCGTTAATTTAGTTTATACATGAATAATAATACAATATAATATAAATATTTTTTATTTTTTTATTATGTATAATATACTAAAGCGTATATTCAGTTAAGTGTAAGTATATCGATTCAAAAATTCAGCGATTTCCAGTTAATTGCAATAAAAAAAACCCATGTGTTCTGATGTTCGCATAAACACTAGCACGTTCATCGTAACGAAATATTATATATGAATTCCAACCACAATATTATTATGTATAAACAATAAATATGTACAAGAATGTGTATATATTTATTATTTATTTGGTATTAAAGATACCTAACCTAACCTACTAAAAACCGAGACGACACGAATAATATTTTTGAGTTATCGTTTAATAGACCAATATTTAGATAATAATTATCATACTATATGAAATTGCAACGGACGACACAAATATAATAATTATTAAGTTAGTAAAATACTATATATTATATAGTAATAATAAAATACATATGTTGCCGCCTATGTAGGTACATGACAACGACAGCTGAGGCGGTCCGGTTAAGGTGCGCTACGGGAATTCCTCCGGGTTGGCACGAAATAATATTAATGATAATAATATGAATTTCCAACTATATTCTATACTATATTATTACCATTTTAATATTAATCACTGTCTGCGAGCCGACTAATTGAGTTTATGGTATCGGTTTGCGTGCACGGCCGTTGACGGTTTTAGCGATGCTCGGCGGCAGTGTGGTGTACCTTCAATATATATGCAAATTAATAATTCTTTATTAGTGCAGTCATGCCAAAGCTTTGCAATGTGACTGTGCGTTGGACCCAGACCAAGAAATGAAAGAAAGAAACGAACTAGAAAAAATCAGGGTAAAAGCCTAAATAATATATCGTTATAGCCGAACCACGGCAAGGCGATGTGTGGTAACGAAAATAAACAACACAAACACACCGCTGCTAACATAATCACACAATATAATAATATAGAAATTGAAAATAGGTCATGTTATGACAGAGTAACGGATTTAAGCGTTAATTTTTAATTTTTTTTATTTTATGTAGACGATTTTTGCTAAATCAATGCTCAGAGTCGACAGTAAGGTATTAAGATCAAACATTAAAGTACACACAAAATGTAAAATATTATACGAATCGAGGCTTTACATGACCATAACGTCCAATACTAATATCATATCACAATATTGTATTATTATAAATGTATATTGTAAATAGGCGCGAGTTGTTTATGTATGAAAATAATTATTGTGACATGCTATGATGATTTTAAGTCACAATTGATTTCTGTTTAAAGCGTTTAAAAATAATATATACATATATATTATTGCGACCCATGGAATCATAGACTTTTGAGATTTAAGTATACATCATGTATTAATTGTAAGTAAATCTATAAATTTAAAAATTTAAATTAATGTATCTGTATATTATTATTCTAGGTAGGTAGTAGGTACACAGATATTTGTTTACAAGGTTACGATTAAATTGATACAGGAAAGTGTTGGGAGTGTGAGAGTTGAAAGCTGAAGGTATTTGCTCCGGAAGTATATATTTTATAATTTTTAACATAATTCTCATGATATTGGTTTATATATATATCTAAAGATAAAACTCAAACAGAAGCGAAGCATGAGTTGTTTTTTTTTTCATTTTGTATGACATATTATATCCAACTCCTTGGTATATACATTATACACTAATTTGTTTCACCTTCAACTAAATATTTCAAAATTTACAGAACTATGTAGTTAAATATCGCAAGACTAAAAATCAAAAACGGTTTGGGTCACATGTACCAAAAACTAAAAAGTAGAAACCACCAATTTATAAAACGAGACGCGATCGATCGTCGGGTGCTACATCGATCGCGTGCACACCGCGTGGGCTAACACATATTATAAGCGTAAAAAGAATCCAAAATCTACGCCTTCTACTGTGGCACAGAGCATTATTATAATGATGTTATATAGCCACAGATTTATGGAATCAACCTAAGCCATAGGACGGTAACAATATGAAAGACGAATAAGGCCAAGGAAATTATTATACAACAACAACGACGACGACGACAATATCCGTGCAAATAACGTTAGAAATCGCTAAATTTTATATGCCGTGTGTAGGAGCTGAATGAGTCACAAAAAAAAAAAAAAAGTCAACCAGAGAAAAAACTTATTTAGTAGTTTTCAGACAATATTTCACTACGCATATATTACTATATGGTATTATTAATGCCATTACAATAACACACATCTGCGGATAGATCTTACAGAATAATAATGAAAAAATATATAAACTCCCACTTGTATGTATTTTATACCGATGAATTTTCATAATATATAATATATAAGTGCTTTCACATATGTCGATTCTTTGATTATTCCAAAACTACGGCCTATTATAATAAAACTCTTGACATTTTTGACGACTCGCATATACAATTATAATACATATTATAGGTAATGACAGAAAACGATTTTCATTTTATTTAATATAACTTTCCTAATATAGAAGCCTGAGAATAATACTCATTTCAACTCGTAATACATAGGTACATAATATTATATATAAGCACTAGGTTTTAATTAAAATGTTGCGTTGAAAAAATATCCGATCAAAAAATAAAAATTAAATTAACTACTGAAGATCTCAAATGTACACTCATATTATTAGTTATACGTATTGCAAAACGGAAACTTTAGATATCGATTGGATTGTTTGAAATATGTATTAAATGTATAACCATTTTATCTGTAGTATTGTAACATAATATACATATTATACATGTATTTGGAGGATAACGCTGTTGAGTTTTCCTGTTCGGTTATCGTTAACAACATCCTGGTGGTTCCTATCAATATGAATAGTATGATACTAAAAATAATATGTTTGCTCGATAATTAGGTACCTATCTTACGATGATAGTCATTACTTATTTCGTGTACAGTGTTTTGTAGTTTTCTTCTAATTATTTAGATGGTTTTTATGATCGTAAATTTGAAACAATAAATAGATAATTTTGTTTTGTGAGTTTAATATTAGTCACAAATAATAATTGAAACAACAGAATTATAAAGTCGCATGTTTATACCCCTAATAGTTATTTGATAGTAAGGTATAATATTGTACTTACATCATATTACATACAACTCACAAGTAGATAATAACAAAAAAGTAACTTATATTAATTCAAAACATGTCCAATATTCATATGGTAAATACATAATTGCCCCGCCTAATTCATTACTCATTACTAGGACCCGAATTTTGAAGCATTATAAGCAACTAAAAAGCACACGATTATTTTAAAAAAGCAGCAAAAAAAATAAGACTAAAAATTAACACAAACTAGTTATAAAAATGAATAAAAAAATATGAAAAATTAATTTAAAATAAAATTTCGTTCAGAATCTAAAAAATAATTATCATGTATTTTTCTACCTTTGCAGTAGTGAAACTGACTCTATATTGTCCGATGGAATTTTTTATGTATAGAAAACGAACTCTCTGCTTCCACTAAAGTGATCGGTGCATACTTCATACAAGAGGCTTAAAATTCCAACACTAAATCTTGAATTTTGAAATGATCGATATCGATGTTATAGGCATAATGACCGTACATGCAGATACTGCAGGCTATATTATGTTAATCGACAATTTATACGTTTATAATACATTTAATAAACAACCCGATAACGAAAGCAATAATAACCATTTAGTCTGCATTCTGGGTTTTTACGTTTCTTTTAATTCAATTTTTTATTATTACTATAGTAGCATAGTAAACATATTATATAAAAATTCTATAACTGAAATAACTGAAAAAAGCAAAAATAAATTAGTTTATTTGAAATCAGAATGACGTGAAATGAATTTATGTACAAAAATTAGATTTCTATCTCATAATATGTAAAAAAAAAAAAAAGCATGTTCTTTAAAATCCGAGCCCTACTCATTACACTATTTTCTATTACTATATAATATCTATAGCGGTGTCTTGTATTTTTATCATGTGGTTGACAATCATTATTAACTGATGATGGATATTTAGATTCGTATAAAAAATAGCAATGTAATTTTGAATTTTTAACACTTTATCGGCGGAAGTCCAATAATATACTAAGGAATTTTGAAATAGATTTATATTTTTACTGTTTAACTATAATGCATTAACAACTATAATTTTTAGGTAGTAACTATTTGTAAATAAAAGTTAATTTCATCCAAAACACTGATTTTAATAGATGTGTTAATAAATATTTTATTATAGTATACAAGCGTATTATAGGAATAATTAGGTATGCATGCAATAAATCTATAATGATAATTATGAATAAATAATATAATAAAATACAATCATAATATTACGAATATATTACCATATACTATGATATACTAAGTACTATGTTTTGAAGAAATATTTTCCCAAGTCATTATAATTTTAAATCAAGTATATTAAATTCTATATTATAATTATTTTTAATAATTAATATAAATTGTTGATAATAAGTAGTGTAATCAATATATTCATTTAAATACACGTTTAAACGAGAGTGAAAAAATGCTCGTTGATTAAAATTCTTAAATTAAACAAAAACATCATAAATATTACAATTTAAATTACGTTAAACAAATTTATCATAGTTTAATAATATAATGGATTTATTAAATATATTGATTGTTAAAACATATAATAGGATTATTCAATCGGAAACAATGTATAATGGTTGTAATAAATTATTATCCTTACATACCTACACGATATATTATTATATGGGACCTTATATGGCTGTAAAAACAATAAATACAAGTATATAACTAAAAAGAAAAACCACTTAACTGCGACTAGCTCTACTTACAATATTATAATTTTATAAACGGATATTAATTTTCTAGGAAATATAAGTTAAATGCGCGTTATATATAGGTTCGTAGCTTATACCCAATTTGATATAAATTTATTTTACTTAATTTATGGTAGAAATAGTGGTTTCTAATATAGACAAGTAGTATGTTGCAACTTTCAACGTATATTCATGAGATTGTGTATGTAAATATAATATATATTTAGTATCTACTACCAATATAAATTCAAGAATGGAATTTAAAATAGCCTAAAATAAAATACATTAAAAATAAAGATTTCAGTCCGTTTCTAATGTAAACACTAGTTTAGATAATACGTAATTAAATCGAATATAAATCCTATTCGAATTATTTAAGGTGAAAGAATAGACGGACATAGTCGGGATGACATCTTTGTTGCGGTGATTTGTATGCTTTTTAATATTGTGTAAACAATTATAACGTGTCTGAACTCGAAGGAAAAACAAAACAAGTCCGCTTGTACAAAACATGTTCTTATCCGACCTCACGAATAAATCGTTCCCTAACCCTATAGAATATAACACGAAAGCCCACTCGACTTCAATAGATTTTTTTTCAATATGAACAGTCGTAAAACGTTACAGCATCCATATACCTACTCCATATACCTACCATACCTACTCGTGATTTCTATACTAACATTAAAAAAAATCAAAGAAATTATTTTAGAAATTACATAATTGTTCCGGTGATTGTTTTTGGCGTAAGACATTATAACTATACTACATAAGTATAAAAATGTTTGTAAAAAGTTCATACTATTATTTATATAACTTCGTTAAAATTGTTACCCATGTGAAATCATAATATTATTATGAGTGTATTTATGTATGTCTCATAAAAATTAAATATTATATGTTACCGCTTATATTTTTCGTAAGGAAGAAAAACAAATAAAATGAAAATTATTTCCACATTTCTTAGGAAAATACACACCAACCAATTATTATCTACATCTTGAAAATAATATTAAGGAAGTAATTTTATAAAAATGTATTATTGATCTCATTCAATTATAATTACAAATATATATATTAACTACAAATAATAGCGTAAATTAATATAAATGTCTAATAATTAAAATCATTTAGCGCTGTGTTCAAAATTATTATTGAGCTGTAAAGTGTAAATAATTATACCACCAGATACTTTGGTGTATATTACGAAATGATAATTGACATATAATTGATATCGCTGTATAAAATATTATCACACATTTTTAAAAATATATTATTATAAAACAGTTTTATTATAGTTTAACTACGAATATTTTGATACATACATTTTAATACGATTAAAATACACATATAATATATTTATATCTACATTCAATTATCGGTGTTTTACATAATACGATGTACTAAATAAGTATATAATAACCGATTTAATAATAGAATTGTTTGCAAAAGTAATATTCAAAACTAACTCGAGCGAAAGTGCGGCCAACTAATTTTAAACTGCCCCGCTGTCCACACGAATTTTTGCCAGCGGGCCAAAAGCACAGGATAAGTTCACCAACAGCTATGACGTCATAAGATTTTTATTATGTTCTAAATTTACGCCACAGAAATTTATAACTTATAGAGGGGAGGCCACGAAGAGGAGGGCAAAAATTGCCAGTGACGAAAATATAGTCTCGTCATCGTTTCTAAACCTGGTTGTTTATTTTTAACACGCGGCTACAAAATCTCGCAAAGTATTAAAAAAAATATTTTGGAACAAGCTGTTCTGCGTAAAGCTTTGGCTTAGCAGCAATGCGTTTTTTTTTTAAATATAATAGGTAAACTTATTGCGTGCATGCGGTGGATGCTGTGCTAATATTACCTATATAAATGTATATTTATACCACGAATGCAATTGCCCTAGTTTCAATAAGTCGCGAGAACAACGATTTTACTGCAAAGAGTAAATAAATGATCTGATCACCGGACAATTTTTATTCGATTGTATTATGTCATTATCTTTATAAATTCGTGTGACACATAATATTTACTTTTTGGCTATTTATTTCCATTATAGAGACATGCAGTGTGCCTTACTATATTATATTATATTATAATTCTTGGCGATAGACTAAAATTTATGTGGCATTTTCGAAATCTATACAAACCAAGACCTTTATAACTACGATTGTACTTACATTTCATAAATAATATATATTGCTATAAAATAGACTCATTGTTAAAACTCTTATTAGTATAGGTAATCTAGATGGAATTCGTTTACTGAACAAAAAATAAATTCCTAATTGGCTTTCAACGCGTTTAAAATGTTATTGATGCTGAAATATAATATGTATATAATAATATATACTTTAGACTTTTATTCCTAAATATACAATAATATTATATGTGAAGTTATTATTAAAAAGCATAAAAGGTATTAAAATATGCTCTATGCAGAAGTACAACAATTGGATGAATTATAAAAATTTACTTTAATCGATAGATGTATATTTTATACCTATAATATCGAAACGTAATTTAAACGATTGAATAGCGTAATAGTTTTTAAAAATCGCGATGTTTTAAATGAAATACCTATTAGGTATGTTGTAATATTTTATTTAACGTCTTGAACTGTGCACTATGCTTTGAGAATTTCGTATAAAATATTATATTATACTATAAAAAAAAAAATCCGTGACATGTAACTACAATAGTTTTCTACGCTAAAAGATAAATCAACTTGACGATCCATCTCGAATCGATGATAAACAACCTCTATATTTTTTTTTTACATTTCAATAAAACCATGTTTTTACGTAACATCCATATTTATAATGAATGTTGTTTTAATTAACAGTTAAAGTAAGACCAAGATCACTAACAGCATCTTAGATTATAAATATGTGTCTTATATGAATGATATTTATATCTATATTATTTTATAAGTTTTTATAATAATAACAAGGTTTTATACGAGGTAAAATGATTTTTCTTCGTTTTAAAAACTCACTATATAAAAAAAAAAACTAATAGCTAATAATCTAATATAAATCAAAAGCAATTATTATTTTCCACTTGAATTAACAAAAATAAATATAAGATAGATACCTGATTTTGCACCAGATTTATATTTGAAATGATTATAATAATGAATACGTAACCAATAATATGTAGGTACTAATATTTATACTAAACGTATTTCAAACGTATTATCTATGTAATGTTTTATTATTCTATTGTGAAAATTAAAAACACATGTCATATATAGGTACAGCAATAGAATTAGAAAGTGTACAAATGTATTATGATTTTGTAATCGTATTATTATTCTTTAGGGCTTTGGTGAAATTGTTATAAATAATTTTAAAATTGGCTTAAATAAAATACAATAATTATTCTATAAGGAGCGTTTGTCATTCATTAATGGGCTATACACTGTTCAATGTATATAATTATACATATTATTAGTATTATTGTATAGTCAACCATCAATGGCATTACCTATGATAACTTATTTTTAGTACTATAATATAAATAATAAAAAAAAAACATTGACATTATATTTATGTATTTAAAATATATGTATATACACGTTTTGTGGTGTTCAAATATAAATACATGCCGTGCAGGTACTAATGTTTTTAATGGAGTCATATATTAAAGCACACTTTTTGTTAGTTATATTAATTAGTTTCTGTTGCGTTGTTGATTGATCGCGTATAATACCCATATTAATATAATTATTTTCGTTAACTACTGTTGTATCAACGGTATCATTTATCATAATTGTGGTGAGATTGCTAAGCACGAAACAAAAAATATGAACATTGCCACATTGTTTAAGACCATTGTTTAATCGGAAAGTTCATTAAACAAATGATATAGATATATGAGGGAAAACTTGACTAATTCGTTTTTACAACAAATAAGTGTTTAATATGACTAAAGTTACACTACATTTTTATAACACAGTCATTCGATTAAAAATGCAATAAAAATTGTCTTACTTAAAAATGTACTTTTTTATCAAATAATAATATTATTAGCTTTAAAATGGAACAATATTCGTAACTTTATACTGAATTAATACTAACCATACTAGCTATAGAATCCAATAAATACATACCTACATGTATTTACGTTCATAAAAGAAAATCAAATGTTATGTTTCCCTTTCCTACACAATTTAGTACAAGTAATTTGGTAATTGGTGCGTTTTTGTGCAAATACAGTAAATTTTCTTCCAAAAATATACATAAAAGGGCGCACGTGTAAGGAAAACACAAAAAACGACAGTGGTAAGCGGTTATAGTCATCATGTGTGGCATCTACAACAATAGCGGTATTTAACGATAATAATTACGAGATGTGTATTTACCTACCAAATAATACATAAACGTGTGATTGATTTATTTTGTGAAAACGATGTTTACTCTTAACACTATATAACATATATGATCACGTAATAACGTGAACGATTTAATAACAATATTATAATAAAAACAAAAAACAAATAACTTTATCGGAAAATAGGGGAAAACGGCACTATAGAGTATATAAATATATATAATAGGTGTATATCGTGTTAGACGTGTGCAGTGTGTGCAATATAGCGTGATGTGTAATATATAATATTATATAACAAGTGTAGATATATGAAGTAAACACAAGATTTATAATATATCATAAAATTCAATATAATATAAGTAATAGTATAACGATTGATTATCCGTGCATAGTACTATAATAATAGTGTGATTTAAGAATAGAGGAGGGAATAGCAAAAAAAAATTGTAGACGTATATAAATAACAAACGTCGGATTAATAAATATTGGCCGCAGATTGACACGATAATTGTCATTCACGCCGAGTACTGTGTACCTATATATTATATAATTATACTGATATACTCCATCGGTTACATGAGAGAAAGAGATGAGAGAGTGAGCACAGACATGATATTTGTGTATTCTGTGACGTCGTCTATTTGCTATATTATGTAGCTTCAAACCTATAAGAACGCTCAAGGACTCGTAGATTGGAGTATAATTTCCATCATATATCATCTACGATTCAGCCTCATACCTAATATATTTTTTACGATTTTTACTATTAACTGTGGCAAAGATACAATAGTTTTTTGGTTATATTATTTCAAAAGCAAATTTGGTGCAAATAATTTTGATAACTGGTTAGATTAAAATGTATTTTTATTAACTACTTAGTACTTATCCTTAGTTATAATATTCTACCCACTTACAGATTAAAAATAAAATAAATACAATATTCGGATCGTACAAATACATTTTAATGAGAAAAATTGAACGAATAATTTGATTGTACTTAAACGTCACGTAGTTTTATTTTCAATATTAGCCTAAAATTAAATAGTTTCATATTTTATTACACGTATTCTAATGTTGGCATTTAATTCATAAAAATGATTCAGTTATCTGATAAAGAAAGATTCTAATAATAAGGCAATTTATTACAAACATATGACTTGATTTATGGTTTCATTCTTCGATTTCAATAAATGTTTGATTCTATAAACTAGTGATCACATTAAGTGGAACTAAGTGTAATGTAATCCCATTCCCAAATAGCACCGCAACTTATGTATATTACCACAAATGTTCAATAAAACACATTATAAATTAAACTTTTAAAGAAATGTTGTACCGATTCGGTGATGGGGTTGATAAAATATAACAGAATACTCGTTAGGTCGACTATTGAAAATTAGAGTGAATTAAACGATTATAGATAGATCCAAGTGGCTGTAAATTTGCATCATGATATTTATTGCTGATAATATTGTACAATGCTCCTTACACACTTAACCTTTTAGCTACGAAAAATAATAACAATAATGGTTGAAATTATTTAACTTCATTAGACACTAAGGTATTCTGAAACGAATTAGAGACAAAAGTTTTTATTTTCTTTAAATTCCGATTTTTTCATTTAATACATTAAAATTAAAATCATTCATAATAATTTTATAAAACTTCAGTAGGTATATAAAATTCCATATAATATCTTATGCACTTAATGTGTTGCTATGTATATATGTATGTGATATGTGTAATAGATACTGTGTTAGGTATAGGTACACGTTATACCTTCATATAATTGTATACGTATAAACGATATATATGTACAACGCACATGAGTACATGTATAGAGTATATTGTTTTCGTTTTGTTTACTTTTAATTTTTTTTTTTAATTGGACGTATTTTATTTAGTGAATACGTTTTTATTACGAATTTAATGCATATCATAAATACGTATCACGTCATATGCGCAACAGATCGACGTTAAGCTATAATATTGGTAGATAGGTACTACTATTACGCAACTCACAGTTATTTTTGCGTGCTATATTGTTCAAATATTGAACTGATTAAACAGATAATATTTAGACAATAGTTGAAAAACAAATTTGATATGCAGAATTCTAAAATTACAACTTAAACTAATTCACAATCGAGTGTTAAATTAAAAATACTAAGATAAGTAGAAACGGATTTATCATTTTTATTATAACAGGTTAGGTTATATAATAATATTAAAAATTTAATAAGAAATGTTCACGAATTAAATCAAACTTATTAAAATGACTCCAATTAAATTCTACATATTTGTACATAATATTTCACTAATTCGTAAATATATTTTATTATTTCATTATTCATATGTTTTCAAGCCATGTCAATGAACGAAAACAGCCATTTATCGGCATTAATATATTTATATTTTTAGTCTTTATCTTGCTCGTGCTCGACCCTCTTTTCATACAGTGTAATATGTAGTACTTAAGTTTTAATCATTTATTTTTATATTGTATATATTTATATACAATCATACCATCATGATATGATGATGAATTTTAAGCAATAAAGTACTCTGATCTTGCTTAATCACTCGAGCCAATAATTACTAAATAGGGTACGTGGTTTAGGACTGCTTAATATTATTGTGAGCCCTTTTCAAAAATACTAGAAATTATTTCAAGATTAGTTCCAGAAAATATTAAATTCTATGACTATAAAAAAAACTCTAAATACGTTAAATATGTTAAGTGTAATATTGAAAAATAATTTGATTTTGATAACTGTATATTTTAGTTTTTTTCCTCATAAAATTACGAAATTAGAAATTAAAAATACGTCCTTAAGAGAGAATAAAAATTTTGAATTATCGTCTTCGGATATTACGTGCTTCAAATATAATTCAATTATAATAAGTAGATATTGAACAACCGTTTAGCTGTTTTAAAAATATTTTAAGACCTAATAGGCTACATTCAAAATTCAATAATTTACCACCAATGAATCTACAAACCAATACTTTATATTTATAAATTTTCAAGATTTCAATAAATATAAATATGTATATAAATGTAGGAATAGAAATTAATAATCGTAAAGTTATGAATATTTTCATTGAAAAACAAAGTCCCACAAAATTCATAACAAGGATGTAATTTAAAAAATATAAAGTCTTTAAAATAATTACAAATTGAAAAACTAAGTATTTTTTGTATTACCATAATCTTGGAATATTTCCAGAATCTCTCGTTTGTTTTATTTTGTATAGCTACTAAATTTTGTTATTTTTAAATTATGAATATTTTTTTTTTAAAGACATTTTTAACTTAATGATTTATTATTCTAATACTCTGCTTGGAGTAAAGTTAACTTGGTTAGAACATTTTAAACACTTGTAATTATCTAGTAATATAAACTAAGCAATTTAATTAAATGATAATTTGAAAAAAGTGTATTTTCTATTGTCATAAACAATAAATTATTAGTAATGATTTATTATTGTGTAAGATAAATAATATTTCTAAACTTTAATTTAAATTTGTTTCCTTAAGTTCGACTTTAATAACATTTTTAATAATTTTTTTTAATAAGAAACAAAATCACTGATTTTATGAAATTAAATAATGAAAAAAATATATTTAAACACTATAAAACATTCATTTTTGGAAGTAAAATAATATATCATATTTTATCAATATGAAAAAAAATGTAGACATATCTATCCAAACTTAAAAATAATATTACAAATAAAATTAAGCCAATGCATATAAATCCTTACTGACTAGTGAATAGTGCTAAAAGTTTTTCAATATATCACTATGTTAGGTTATACTTAATAATTATCGTTGTTTACCTAGGTAATAATTAATCAAAATAGTTATATATTTGAATTTAGAGTATAAAATAGTTTATATATAAAATTTAACTGAATAAAATCATCATTTTCTACCCCTTTCCCTCATTAATTTGTTTATTCCCATAAAAAATAAACGCAATAACAACTAACAACATGCATATCTAACTAAACTTTGGAGTTTTGACTTTCACTAGTGCTACTGTTTTATAAGTACACCATGTCTAGTAATACATTTCAATCATTACTAAAATCATTATTAACATTTAACACGACATCTCATTCATGTCATTTTCACTTGCCAACTTTTCGCAAATCCCTCAACAACACTTTAATTTTGTATAGTACAAAAATAATGTAATCTAAAATGGTTTGCCCTCAATGATGGCATATTACTTATACGTGAACATGATTGCTAATGACGTTTTTCTTATAATAAATGCATTAATTTAATTAGTGTAATTTTTATTTACAATACAATATATATTATGTAATATATAACTATGTACAATAGGTAAAAAATTGATAGTTTTGTATTTTTGTATATATAAGTACATAATCCATATACTTTGAAACCCTCTGCACGCTCCGTAATGACCCAATGGTCTGCGATATTGGTCACTTACTCTTCTTCTGCTTCATTTTATAAACACATCATGACACCTATTGCCCCTTTTGAACTCCACCAACATCCTTTTCGATATCATAAATATATTCTTAAACTAATAAAAAAATATGTATATTATCTTTCTTTAAACATACAGACTTTTTAATTTAATCTTATATCTTTTCTCTTTTTTCTTGTAAGCAACTTTTATATTATACTTAATAATTGTCGAAACTAATTGTATTTACAAAGTTTAAAGAAAATAAAAAAGTACATACTATTGTATAGATGCCTTAAATAATGAGGTTAGATGGTAGATATTACTTTAGTATGATATTTATTATGACACATTAATTATAATTTATCTAATTTTATTGTTAAACTATCTAAACAAGTTAAAAATACATTTTTAAAGATATATAAAAATACGATTTTAACTTTAAAAAGTATTTTGCATTCTAAGTCAAATGAGTTTTAATATATCAAAGATAAAATATTTTAAGTATTAATTTATATAAATAAAAACCTTCACATGTTAAATAAACCAAATGGGCGTGTATTCAAAAGGTGTGGTGTTTATATTATAAATATAAATGCAATGAAAAATGTGTGTTTAAATACAATTTGATTGAATTTTTACAACATTTATATGATGTAATAAAATGAAAACTATTTTGACTTTAATTTAATTTAATGTAAAATTATAATGTTCATCAAAATCTCAATTAAATATAATTCATAAATGAAGGATGTTAGTTATTTTAGACATTTGTTGTATTATCGAGAAAATATTTTTCTGTATTATACAATTTAGCATACCATTTATTCTACCAGATAATCAAATTTTTGATTTTATTATATAGAATAAAATATATTTTATCTGTAGATGTTTTTATAAATATAACATACAAATAGTTTATTTTAAGTAATAAATTATTAATTTAAATTCGAAATCGAGTTATCAAATATTTTAAAAGTATTTGAACTTAAAACCATAATTAATAATAGTTCAGATGATTCATCATACTTTAAATAATTAGCTTAAAATACATACAACGTTAATTTCCGTTTAAAATGAGTTTAAACTTAAAATACTTAAAAAAATATATTGCAGTAAGGTATGTGTTTTATTTTAAAAAGTAATGGCTCAACCTTAAAATAATTTATTATTTCTTTTTATAAGATTCATAAATTGACCAGAATCCTACAGTCATTGAAATCATTATTTAAACGGGTATTTATATATTAAAAAAAGACATTTTTTAAAAATAACAAACAAAACACTTTTACTTAACTACATAAGCGAGGATAACGACTGTAATATATCTTAAATACGTATTTCAAAATGTTTTGACAAAAATTGTTCGTTGAAACTTAAATGACATCTATACCAGTCGTCAAACATTTGGCTCAGCTAGCTGATTTATTTGTTATTCCACAAGATAATTTTTTAATAAAATGTATAAAAAAATAAAAACATTAAATTTTATAAAACTTGACTGCATTTGTTTGGATAAGTATATCATCAAAATACACCACTCGTTTAGTTGTAAACTCTTGGTATAATAAATTATTGTAGAGTACAATAATGGAGTGTCAATATTTTAAGGTAAAAAAACGTCAACTATTTGGACTTCTTTCCTGTTTAACCGACAGCGAAGGAGTCTCTGTGTGAACAATATTACTTCTCTGCAATTATCGGGAACCATATATTATATCCGATTTTATTCAATTACTGTATCATAAAGTTAGAATATATAAAATTATTGAATTTAATAAAAAAAAAAAAACCTAAAATTTTGATTAATTGCTTTAATGAGAAGATTATTTATTAATATAATTGATTGATTTCGTACACTATCTACATCCCATTAAGAGAAAATAGTATACACATTTAAATCGCGTCTAATTCAAATTGACAATTTTAAAAAATAATTGATTTATGATTATCCTGGTCAACATAATATATTTAATAAATATTCATAAAATTAAAGCTATAGATACTTAGTAATTAATAAGTTAAGGTACCTTGCAATTGTAACATGGTTACCTGCAATATATGTTATACATATATATGTATTTGTGTTTAGTAAACATTTAAAATACTTACAAATTAACTAATACTAAACGTCGATACCTATATTATAATTTAAAATTATATATAAGTAGGTATAGATACTCTCTTGGATAATTATTTCTGTGGCTTGGTGAAAAAAAGCAAATATCATTAATGTTTGATTATGTTGTTTGTGTTAAAACGGACAATGTTTTGATGCAATACGATCAAATTAATACATATTATATTAGCCACTTTAACATTAAGTGATTAAGTTTATAAATATATAACTTATTAATATTGTGTACAATTGATTATAATTATTAGGTTTTAATAAAAAGTTATTTTGTTTAAATATTAAAAAAATTCTTTATTTTATATATAAGTTTTTAACCAATTTCAGTTATTAATAAATCTTTCATTAAATCAACAAAAACAAAACGAAAAAAATCTAGTCATTGAAATTCTAAAACTATAACGTTAAGCTCACTATTGTAATAGTCATATATTTTTTTTAAATATGGCATATTTTAAATTCAATTTTCCTACAGTGATTTTTTTTTTTTTTTGATATTAACACTCAGAGCCGTATTAATCATTATAGGCCTACGCCTAGGGCTTGCGACAAGCGGAAGGCCAACGAAAATATGACTAAATTAAAAAAAACATTGTGAAAACATAAGATCTTTCACTTCACTCAAAATCTAAAAACAGTCTATTAATGTAAAATATATAGTCAAATCGTATACATGAGCGCTATATTTTTGGGACACGTGCTGCACATGTCATGCTATAAAGAAATCATTATTGTAGATACTCTAATTTAATAATTATAATAGATTATACTTTTAAAATAATTAGCATTTACGAGTAAATAATAATTGATATGGTACAATAGGTACATATTATGCAAAATTAAAAAAATATATACAAAATATAGTACTCAAAAGTGCCTATGTTATGAAATTTGATTTTTTCCAGTGCCTAAGGCTTACGGACTTAATCCGGCCCTGTTAGCCCTTCTTGCACAAGTCACAAATTTATACTATGATTATTGCAAACTCTAAATAAACATATATTGATAAACCAGAAACCACTTATTATATAATTAAAATAAAGTGTGTTCTATTTTAAATATTATACATTTTACATAACCAATTATATTTAAAGTATAATACTACTTATACAAGTAAATAATAACAATAGATAAATAATAATATACTCAACGAAGGATAAGTTTTCTGTTAATTGATACCGAATGTATAGATACAATTTATATTGATTATTATTTCAGATTCGAAGTATGACAAATAAATTATCAATTTTATAATAAACTGTTGAATTAAGTTTACTAAAAATATTATTACCTATACCAAATAAGTAAGAACTATATCACTTATCATAATATTAAAAGTAGAAACTAAATACTACTTATAATAATTACAGATACATAAAAATTATATCCTCATGAAATTGTTGATTATACATAGTATACTTTGTTTCATATAATTTCGAATACAACCGAAAAATTCAAATACTGATGCGATTATGAAATATAAATACAACGAAAATAAACAATTCAAATTAACAATAATAACAGTATTGATTTTAACGAATACAACCTTTATAAAAATAAATATAAAATATATTATGTTATAAAAATTAAAAAATATATTTTATTACTCAGTGTTTTATATTATTGTATACTATTATAGTATACACTTTAGTTGTATTTTTCTCATTTCTCGACGTTTATGTAAAAAATATTAAACTTGTTAATAACTAAAATATTATTAAGTTTGTTAGTTTTAGCAACCTAACTTATCTTTTTTGATATTTTATTATCCAAATTATATCTTTTCATAGATATTTTAGTTGTTGTAGAAATAGCAAGAGTTAATAAATAAATAATTCGAGTCAGTAAAGACGAAAGGAAATATAGAAAATGTTTTAGTAACCTTCGCAGCTTTATGTACCTATATTATAAACTATAAATAACTGTTATGTATTGTTTACACGGTGAAAACAATTTTCATAACTCCATAAACTATTTATTTTTTAATGTTTGTCTAAAACCGAAACATAATTAAAATTATACGTACTAGCCAACAAAAATTAAAATCTGATAAAAATAATATTAAAAATGAACATAGTTTAAAACTTTAAATGACCAAAATATAATGTTTGCAGAGTACGCGTTCTTGCTAAATACTTGTTGTAGGATATATTCGTATGTTAGGTTAGATTAAGCGCTTAGAGACCTTTATTAAGATTATATAGAATGCTTCAAACAAATATATACTAACAATATTCTTACTTATTTATTTTATTTTTAAGTACAAAGTTTAAACGTAAATTAATTAAATGATTTACGTAAAATTATGTAATTTTGAACATTTATAGGATCAGACAACTCGTATGCTTGAGTACTGCATTTAAACCAGTTAAAAAAATTCTAACACATACATTTGTAAACAATGTAGAGTACGACTCTTAATATTTTACTTTTTAGTTGTACATATTTTTAAACATTTAGCTACAGTTTAATGCTGATTTTTGAAGAAAAAAAATCTCAAAACATAAATATCTGACTATTAACTGTCTCGCGAAAGAGAACACAATACATAATATTATAATCTCGTTTTATGTTCTTAACACTGATATTACAACAAATGATAGATAGGTTTTTTGAATATACCTATATAGTTAAATTTTTAAAAGTGTAAAAAATAAATGTTATTCGTAGTGAAAATACGGCCATGTCGAGAATCAAAGACGTATACGATATAAGATCAAAGTATATACGCGAACACGACGTAAACGCGTAGAAAAGTTATACGCGCGTCATTTGAACCCAAAGGACATTAATTTTCATAGGTTATAATAATATCTGTAGGTATACACCTACAGAAGTATAAATTTTCGTGCGAAATCCTTTGAACCCGAACAAATCGCAGGACGCGTTCGAATCGGCGGACACGTCGAGATCCGACGACACAGGTTAGGTTAACCTAACCCAACCTAACGGGCTCTATACACAGTTGTAGAACCCATCGTCGTCGGGTTTAACGCCCAAAATCACAACGATTTCACGACATGTGCAGCGTACACACCGCGAACCGCAGCGATCTGAACGCGCGGAGTCGCGCGCGCGGCACCGGCGGCGGGGCGCGTCAAAACTCGCGCGCGCATGACGTCATGCCCGTGTCGGCGGCGGCGGCTAACACGACCGTGACGTCAGCGCGCGCCGTACGCCCGCGGTCTCCGACGAAAAACACGGCCGCCGCGCGTTTCATTTACGGTGTTGTTGCCTTGGTTTTTCCGCCTACGGACACCGTCGGCGGCACCGTTCACCGGTCGCGCCGCATAGGCAACGGCCGGCCGCCGGTCTCGTTCGGCGGCCACGCCGCCACACGTACGCGCGGAGGACCGGCCGGTCGCGTAAAAAGTCCTCTCGGCGCGCACACCCTGTCCGGACGGCGACCAGAACGCCAACAGGTGCGGACGCGCGCGCACACGTGAAATCCGTACCTACCTAATCGACGCGATAACGTTTAATATTATAATATCGCGAGCGTACTTGTCGTTTAGACCGCCGCCGCGACGCGACCGCACGATATTATCCGTCGTCGCGCAATCCACGTGCAGTGCCGCCGCCGTCGTCGTTAGAACGTATCCGAGTGTGTACGAGTGTGCGCGTGTGTGAGTGCGCGCCAGTTTCGAATCTTCTTCGTTCCCCCCTCTCCGAGCCGCATTCGTCGGCACCGACTTGAGCGCCGGGTCGTGCGCTCGCTCGCGGGTTTTTCGAATTACCTATATACGCGAGATATAGGACATTAAGCGGCTCGACACATGAACGATCGATCAGACACACCGGACGCGGCGGCTGTTACCCGATGGTCGGCGGCGCGGCCGTGCGCAGCTGACGCTGGCCATGGTGGTGGTCACGACGGACGCGAGACGCCGAAGTCGCGCGGGCTATGAAAAAGAATGTCGGCGTCGACGGCGGAGGCGAACGCAAGTCCCTGCGGAACAGGCGCCGTCGCGGGTTGGACGGTGACGGGCCGCCGCCGTCCCCGTCGCCGACGGCTCAGCCGCCGCCGCAGCCCGTCGCGGCCGCGGCCACCGTCACCAGCGGAGCGCTGCACAGGCTCCAGGCGGTGGCCGCCGCGGCCGAGTCTTCGTCGGCGGTCGTGGTGGTCGACGGAAGGGATTCGACGACGGCCGTGACCACGACCGACGATTGGCTGTTCGCCGATTGGTTGGACGGCGGCGGTGGTGGCAGCGGTGGCGGCGGCGGCGGTTCCGGTGCGAGCACAGCTGCAACAGGTACGTACGACCACTACTATATATTATATAATATGTATATTACACTCTACGTTTACGACCATCGTTAACATCCCTCCGAACTACAACACAATCACACCCCTTTGCTACCCTGCAGAAAAGCGCGTGCGGTTTTAAAACGGCGGTCGACGACGACGACGACGACGACGACGAATGTATTAGCGAAATAAAACAACGTGACCGATATTACGATGAAGTCTACAATATATACTAGTCAGTCGGCTTCTTCATTTTCGTGGATATTACAGTGCCTCGGTGGCTCAGTATCCAAATAATGGTTGTATTTTATTGATAATTACTGTTGCGATATCATCGAGTTCGAAATTATTTTGTTTGCTATACGGACGGTGTTTTTGGAATTTGTGAATACATGTTGAAGTTTAAATGCTGTATTGTTGAGTGGTCGAGGGCTGTGATTAGATTATGACTAGAACTTCTATTGTGTATACCGAGTTTTGATTTGTTAGTTTGCAGTATTAGGTATTTAGATGTGAATATAATAAATAATAATACTAACACATAGTTACAGTTTACCGTTAATAGTGAATATGAATAATAAATTTCTGAAAAGCATTATTAATTTGTAATATTAGAAAAATATGTAGAACTATTAAAATGTTAAGGACTATATCAACCATAAAATCCGTTACACTGTCAACTTAAGTCTAAAAGCCAATCGTTATGGGCGGTTATTAGCTTTAGGGACTTTTTATCTCGGACTGAGAATATAGTGTGTACTGATTGATAGAAATTTCATCGTACAGATAACATCGTGTACACATTACATTATATATTTTACGTATATTCTTCCCTTCGGGCCTCTTAAGTACACCACAGACGTGCGCACGAGCAAAACATAATTATAATTACTGGTATTTATAATTGATTATGGTATCGGTGAGTGTACTTCGATTTGTAAATAGCTTAGAAACCGCTGGCGGGTGTACTCGCTAGTTTGTTTTTTTCCTTCACGTTAACCGGATGAGTCAGCTCTATTGGAAATTTATACTTTTTAAGATTTTACGGATGTCAAAATCGAATACATTTCAAAAAATAAAGAAATAATAGCCTTTTTTTAAAAAAAAAATAACATGTCTTGCTCAAGCCTCACTACTTAGTTTGTACACTATACTTATCACAAAGTCGTTGGGCAATATTCTATAGTCTACACCACTACAATATTAACTATATAACTATAAATTATACCTAATGTACATCATTAGGTATAGATAAAACTATTAATGTATAATAAATTTAATTGTAAAAGTTTGAGATGATTATTTAAAATTCAACAATATTGTAACTAGAATATCGATTGCAATTTGAAACATTATTGAGAAATAAAATAAAAAGAGAAAGTTTGTAACTAAACAATGTTTTTATTAGGTATTTCGTTAACAACCACACTTGTAAACACAATTTGTATAGGATTTACCGCTTTATTCTCTACAGAGTTATACCCTTTTGATGCGTTTATATTATACGAGTTGAATGTAGGTACTAAAATGGACACTACACCCTGGCTTTACATAAATTTAAATACGTAAGTAAATTATATTTTCTCCGTACATTCAAGCGCGCAAGACCTTTTTGTTCAAACCAAATAATTGATATACCTTCCTATTAGTTAGTACCTAATAATAATTGTTCATTTTAATATTCGAATTATAAATCGAAATATACTCACATCGGTGCACGAAGATTCGAAATATTTAAGCAAAATTTTTTACAAAAATTCTTTTATATTTTTCACAGAAAACTTAAAAATAATATTATCAACAGAATGAACGTTTTCTAGACGTGTATGTGAATACATTATTCTATAATATGGAGAGGAACCCTACGGTTTTCGGAGGCCCTGAGTAAGGTTTTTAAAGTTAGAATAACACATCGTTTTCGCAAAACGTTCATAAAATAAAAGAAAGAAAAAACAGGTATGGCCGTGTATAGCTTTATATGGAATTGCGATCAGAGAGGGCCAGTAAACCCAAGGTGTCCCGAGTGGGCGACATAATAATAATAATAATCATCGGAGGTGCACTGTAATAATCGGTTTACATACTCAGTTTAATAGTGTTTCCTAGTGTGGATACTGGATAGTGGTTAATTAAAAACATAATTTCGATCCGGTTATTGGGGAAACGTTTACCTAAAAAACTTTGTCAAGAAAAGAAAACAGTAAAACGACCATTACAATCTTACTGAAAAGCACATCTTTTACTTAGAATCTTCTGAAAAAAGCAATACTATCCAACATTGAATGCATCATACTATAATACGTCTACATAATAGTGACAAAATTATAAATAATCAATAAAGAATAATGCTCATGCATTAAAATATAAAATTGAAAGGAACACATAAAATATTATCAAAACTAAACGTATAATTAAGGGAAACACAAAAAAAAAACATACATCATTGTAAAATCAATACATTCATCACTCCGTTCAGAATCTAAAAATATAACGAAACTAAATAATAGAGTAGAATAAATACCTATTTAAAACCTATAAATACTTAAGCACTAAAAATAAAACAACTTGAACGAATTTATTTATATATTCGTATACATATATATAGTATAATGCAAAATATGGATAATTTATGTATTATGTATGCTTTAGACTGTGAAAACTTAATTTTATTAACCTAATTGTACAAATTACATACATAATATTAAAAAAAAATAATAATGATCAGCAGTTAAATAGCGACTACAAATTTGAATTCATATTTGTTGATATAATATATTCTAACATAATATTTATATTATTGTGTTTACTTTTAGTATACAGATACTTACTTGATTAAGTTAAATATAATAATATATAAAAATAATTTAAATCCCATACCAATGTCTACATTATTTCCGGTGTATAAAAGGTCATGTTAGTGGGGTGTAGAGGGTATTACTGTTTCACTACACCTTTGTATGGTAAAATCATAGGGTTCCTACATAGTAATTAATAATTATCATAACTGATGGTAAAGAAAAAATAAAAGTTGACTATTTGGCATTATCTGCAATAACATGTATCATGTAGTCTACATAATTCACTAATTCAGTAATCTATAACAACAATAGGAACATAGTTCTAATAAAGTTTTACCATTTTTAATTTAGCAGTATCAAATAACCATAGGTTAGGCCGATTATGGTACTATAATGTTAATATACCTATTAAATTTATAGCTAGTTAATAAATAATATTATGTGGTCCATAATTCTAAAATATTTTTATCAATTAATTTATGGATGAAAATAAGATAAGTCATATTAGCTTGTTTATAGAACAAAAATGTATGAAAGAAATAATTATATAAAATGTTTTATCGTTAAAAATTAGGTACTTAGTTGATACCACAACATACATGTAGTATACTTATGAAACAATAATTTATTAAAAAAAAAATAAAAAATGATGACCATGTTAAAAATATACGATTACATGTTGCAATCAACAGGAAGCTATACCAATCGGAATATTCTATTTAACCGGAATTAGTGTATAAACTATAAAAATAAATTAAAATATTTTATTTTACAAGCACATACAATGAGATTAATATTTTTTTTGCGTGACTTCATATTAATTTGAATAATTTACTAACCAGAAATACAATGATATATCCTTAATTTTTATTAAAATGTAAAACACGTCTCGGTTGTTATTGGTATCGTAGCATAGATGCTGATGCTGACGCTGATCGATGTATTTTATATTATTATTTATTATTAATATATATTAATTAAATGTCGGTAAATCTATGAAATATTTGAAATATACCTACTATTACTGCTTAATATTCATATTATTCCTGTCACTCTCGAAGTCACACACAAGTCGACATTTTGCGGTGTATTGTGGTTCAAAACTATTAGTACAATGATGATGACTGATGAGATAGGTATATGACATTCGCAATAATTTTAATAGCAGTTTATTTCAGTTTATATTGACTGATTTAAACTAGCAATCAAATGCATAATTGACATACCTTTATACTCAGATATTGAAAATATTAAAACAGGGACCTCGCTAAAGGCATAATAACCTAAAAATACATCACTATAACTGGTTAACGAGATGGGACACATGAATTGAAGTTTCTCTCTATTATGATGAACATTTTAAATTAATACAGTCAAATTTAAACGTTTCGGATGAAGATGGTGCGGTCTCTATTAAAAACGGAACAAAAATATATCGAACAAAAAAAAACATTAAAAATCAATTAGCATGTTTGTTAAATCCAATTTTGGATTTTTTGCCTAACGCAATAACGAGTCTTGAAAAGCGAGGACTATCACTTGCCAGCTCAGTTCAAATAGTAGTAGATTCAAAGTTAAGACTAACTAAAAATGTGGTGAACACGGAAATTCGATAAAGACAAAAACAGAAAACCTTTTAAAAATAAAAAAAATAGCTGCATATTTTAACGAATTTGACTGTGTATTTCGATAATTTTAAATGCAACAAGTCCCAAACGCTGATTATTGCCTACTACGAAGATAATATATTTTTCCTCGTATTAATGATTTTTAATTATTATTTTATTAGTCAAGTCGTGTATAAATTCATGCTTTGACTTAATATGTTACGAAACGATTTGAATCGTTCAAATGTGTTTTCAACTACAATATATTATTATCGAGGAACTGAAATTAATTTTTAAGAACCGAACCGAAGTAATAATAAACGTTTCCGATAATAATAATAATATTATAATATTATTCACCTATACTCTCGACATGACGTCGTGTAGTAAGTACTAAAAATACATTATTATTATTTATTCGACTGTCGGATTCGTCATTTATAAAGAATAATAGTATTATTGTTAACGGGAAAAACGAAATTAAATCCAAAAAATTTACGAATAAAAGTAGGTATATATGAAAGGGAAAAAAAAAGTAAGACTACTGCTTATCGATCCGGACTCGAGAGTGGTCGAAAACGAATGACCCAATGACGAGGTGGCGGCGGTGGGATAATAATACCCTTCGCGGGACACCGTTCTATACGGTATAACGTTATAGTCAATGGGCACCCCACGCACGCCGCCATGAAATACTTTACGTGCCGTTTCAACCGCCGACACCGCCACCGCCCGGCTGTAAAGTGGAAATCGGGAGGCGGTGGTCGACCTTTGTTGGCCGTGACCGCGAAAACGGCGGCGGCTGCGGTGTAGGCAAATGCCGATGCTACTGCCGCCGCCGCCGTCACCCGGCAAGGCACGCGCCGCGGCACACGTTCGGCGTGACGTCACGGCCCATTCACGAGAAAACGGGCGCGCGTGCGCACACGGCCCAATATAATAATACCATATACCTATATAATACGATTGTGCGAGGACGACGTGCACGGCCGGCGACGATCAAAGACCGCGAGGCCGACGACCGCCGCCGCCTCGCCGGGGCGGATGCGCGCGCTGACGATCCTCCACCGTCCGCGTGTGAGGGGTGAATTTCGACGGTAAATGGAACGTTCGCAGAAAATATGTGTTTGAAGGCGATAGGTTTTTTTTTTTTTTTTTGATAAGCGTTTATCGTACATAGACTGTGAGGGTAGTGTGGAGGTGACCTTGCGACACGGTATTGTATTCGAATGACATGTTTTATTTAAATAACATAATATCGGGTATATTATTCCGATAATTATCGATTCACGATTATTCGAATAATTTTTAAACATATTACTCCAGAGACATATTGAAATCAGAAATAATTTTTGAAATAATTAGTGATTCGTGATGAAAGAATCACTATAGTTCCTATACACTATAGTATTAAAATTAATACAAACCGTTATATAATATACATTTATTTTATATTATATATATTTAACATTATGCTTGAAAATTATTCGAGAATATATTCGAAGAACAGTCTAAATAAAAATCTTCACAACTCAACCTTGTGGACTAGTATGTTTGTCACATTTTTTAATTGCGTGAAAATCAGAAAATATTGCATGTTTGATCCGTTACAATAATAAAGTACAGTTGTTATTTTCTACAATTTAATCAATATTAAACCATTTTTTAATTAATTAAAAAAAAACTATTTTAGTCTAATATTATAATCTTTTATATCAGGTATGTGTAATGTGTATATCAAAAAGTTCTCTTTCGCTTAAAGCGTTGTTATATAATATTACAATGATGGTTACAACAAAGAAAGCATTTATGTATACGTATTTTAGCCACTGTGCATGATATATTATATAGATACAATACAATATATGTATTATTAAATTAAATATTTATAACATAGCCAGACAACCACGTCAATCAAAAAGCGTGCTGATAATAAAATACGACAGTGTATACATATATATATACGTATTATTAGGTTTAAACTTTAGAAAATAAAGAGAATGCTGTAAATTTTCGACGAGCGAGTCAAAGTACGCTAAAACTACGTCATATACTTACCTATATAAATATATATAATTTTCATCTGTGGTGTACTGTTCGCGATAAATCAACCGATGACGTAGTTTTAATTCCTCGTCCCCGTGATACCATCAATATATGCTGTCGCACGTGCGAATTTCACGTTCATATACTGAAGGCAAACATCACATTGACACTAACACAACGTCACAATATGTAAAATGCGAACATTATTTGCTTTGAATGACATTTGATATGATAAACTATTAAAAACAAACTACGTAGATGAAAAAAAAATATTAAACCTATCTGTAAGACTAGGTAGGTACATCTGCATATTTTCAGAACAGTTTCGTTCTTAACGATGAGGAGTAACTATACGTTATCATTTTTTTTTTTTTTTTAATAAAGACAATTCAGTGCATTTATCCTCTTTTAAATATGGTGCTTTTAGAATTCATTCATTTATTTTTCTAATTATCATCTTATACTCGTATAATATGGTTTTTCATAAAATGGTTTATACAAATATTATTTATTATAATTAATAAGATGGTAAACCTTATTCAATATTAAAACGGTCCGTTGTACCTGCGTTATATTATGTAGAATATAATTATGTAAACTGTAAACAATCCACAAGGATTAACAGAATATAACAATTATGACGTATTTTGTTATTTTGTGCGACTTTTAACTTCTACCTAGTTTTATATTAAAATATATTCAGTAAAAAATTGAATTTAAAAATTTAATATCCGGTATATTTTAACTGAATGTAAACATAAAAGTTATATTGTGACTACAATGCAGTAAGTTTTAATTTGTTTTTGTACATCAATTAATTGCCTCGTGAAGTTTTTAAAACGCGTGTACAGAAAATATAAACAAATTAGTGTACACAAATATTAGGTACAATACTATAAAGATAAAAAAAAAGTTATATATAAAATCAAAAGCTTATGTTTTACCAGTAACCATCGGAAGGTTAGTAGAGTAATTTAAAATATATTTTTTATTTATAAATAGAGGGTAAAATGGTTTCGGATCTCAGGTATCATTGATATAGTACAATACATTGTAAACCATGTTTATAAATATCATAAAAATACGATTTATAGGTATAGATATTTTAATATAAAACAATGATATTTTAAATAAAATCATTAAAATAATGTTTAAATCCTAAAAATAGATAATTATATGGGTTTTGACTATATTGTAGGTACCTACTCCACTTATCTTTAATCTACAACTAAGGCATTATTTCACTTTTTTGTTGCAAATTACAGTTCTTTGTGAACCCATTTGCTTTACTTTTATTTACCACCTACATTTTGAAAAGTTCAATCTTTTTAAATATTAAAAATATATATCAATTGAATTTTATTTTGAAATAAAAAAATTATTATTTGTTAGTTAATAAGCTTTTTTCCTTTTTATACAGAAGTTAATTGTATTTTTTTTTATGGATTGGATTTTTTTTTCTAGTTTTCCCCTTTGTAGATGTAATATTTGCTTTCTTGAGTTACATAAAATACTAAAAACTCAATAAAAAATTGATCATAATATTTTTTTTCTCGTATCATTTAATAAGTTAAAAACAAATTGTAAATTTGCCAGGTTTTTGCTTAATAATAAACCTAAAAGCTTGTAAGTATAGGAAAATATTTTATCGATGTTTGTGAACACTGTTGTTTGGTTTTGGTCGTTTTTAATATTCCTCCAGAGGTCTGGCGTATATTCGTCGAGTACTTACTTATACAGCAGCAATATTATATAATATGTATAATATATTATATCATATTCTTGGACGTAGTGAAAAATAACCAAACAGACGCCTTTAACAATGGTCTGAAAGAAAATTTACCTCGAACAATAAAACACATATTATACAAAACAAACGCTTCTATCCCCGGACATCCATCGTATAGAGTATAGATGACAATATTGCTGCGGCGAGTATTGCATTTAAGCAGCAGCTCCTATAAAGTAAAGTCGATTGTCTGGTGCGATAAGTATACACACACGCGCGCCAACACATATGCAGTGGCGGCCAAACGAAGAGTTATTATCATTTTCGCGCAGTAATCCGGTGCCTGTTTTGCACGTGTATTATCCTTCTATGTATATACATTATACGTAGATTACAGTACGCACACACATGCAGTCATCGTATTTACTGTACTATGGAACAACAGAAAGATTTAGGTGTGATATCTAACGGGGAGAAGGGTTGGTCTGAAGAAAAAGAGAAACCAGGAGGAAGAATATTGTCAATGATCGAGTGAGAGAGTGCGGTACAGAGAGAGAGACGGCGGAAGGGAGACGAAAAGAATTTCTATATTTTACAATTTTGCACGGGAGAATATATATATATATAAGACACCCGATAAAATCCAATATATTTTATTACTCGTCGATACGTATTATTATTATATTATGCGAACGGAGAGAGTAAGACAACAAAATGAAAAGATGAAAAAATAAAAAGGTACATTTCGTATCGAGGTGGCTCATCGTATATACCTAAGCGATTTATATGGCACATTGGCACATATATGTATATATATTATACTTGTGTGTGCGTGTGTGTGTGCCATGACACTCGATGTAATTCGTATTCAGCTGCCACCATTTAGATTCCATGTATACACATGGAGTTATACACATGAATATATGACACATACTGTACATACATGCGAAGGAAAAATGTAGTTATTTTAATGTAATTCCGAATTATGCAAATGTACATCTGAAAGAACAAATGATTTCTAATGCAGAACTTGCAGTCATCATTATGTTATTACATATAATTACATTATACAATCACTCAGACCAGACACCATCAACTAGACGCCATCACAAAAATTTTAAAATTTTAATCAAAACCAAATTGTACAATCTAGTTTTAAAAAAAATGTGTAAGTAACAAACAATAATTGTATTTGTAAATTGTAACTAATAACAATTGTCACCGAAGTTAAATAAGAACAATAATACGAGTATATATATATATATATATATATATATTATATACCATAAAAATTTACTTCTTTTGATAACTATGCAATGAGTAGAAATATATAATAATATTTTTCATAATAATTAAAAAAAATACACAAATTAATTTAAAAAAAAATAATAATCAGGAAAAAAAACTATACAATTAAAATGTAACTATCATCATATTATATTATGTACAATGTATATATTATATCTATTAGACGCGCAAAACCAAATTAAAAAAAAAAAAAAAAAAAAATGGTAGAAAGTATATTTTAAAGAACCCATGAGTATTATTACTATTGTAGTCACTAGTCAGTAGTCAGTACATTTCTATTGGTTTCTCTTCTATGAGATTCATTATAAGATTTTTCAGGGTTTCTTTATATTTGTTTTCAATTGATTGAAATTTGAAACATGTTTACTTATACGTTATATTGCGTTATACGCAAAAGCTTCGTAAACAATTGGAGTAGATTTTAAGAAAAAAAAAATCTTGATACCAAAATTAAAACAGAAGACGTCAATGTACAAGCAGAGATGAGAGATGCTTGTATATTTTTAGAGATTTGCGTCATTATATATTTTTCATTATACAAGATTACCACAATAATAAAACATTCGCTATAGATTCTTCAACATTGTTTTTTAATTTTATAAGCTATGAAAATAATAAATATAAAAGACACATAGTTATTAAGTATAACTCATTAAGTCATAAGATAATTCGTCTAAATAATTAAAACGGCGCCATCAACGGGTAATGATTTTTAATTAGTTCTTAAGACGTTTTAACCATTCAAGCGTAGATATAAAAATAAATATTGACTTAAACTTGTAAAATAAATAAAAACGAAAAATATTTTGATTATGGTAAATTTAAATACCTAAACTACGTATCTAAATATTATTATGTTCTATTGTTTTATACCCATCTCCGATAAGAATGAAAAAGAAGATCTTTTGTGCGCATGTTTTATTGTGTCTTGTGTACCTATACTATTATACAACAACTGAATCCAGTAGAATACAAAATGGCCAAAATATAAGACTCTTTATTCGATTAATCTCAAAACAATATTGAATATATATAGTACAAGCGGCGATATACCGGTGAAATTATGTGTGAAATACTTAAATCCCATAAATAAACACAATATTATTGTTAGGACTATATAGATATAGTGAAAACAGTTATTAAATGCGAGAAAATTTAATATACAGACGAAAAAGTTTAAACAATGTGGAATCGCCGAAGCTTTAAACAGAAAACCGTATAACTGCGATATATGTTATTTTTTTTTTATTATTATTATTATTATTTGTTCACACAGCTAACACGACTTAGTCACGTACTCAAAATAACCGATCCGGGCTGTTAGCCAGCTTAATTTTAGAAGACCATATTCCGTGGGCCGTCCGAATTCCACAATACACGATCGCGCGTATATGTTATAATATGTATTATATACAAACACGAGACACGCACAAACACAAATAACGTATATGCAATGTGCGTAGCGTTAAACTTCGGGGGCGAGAAAAAAAAAACATAAGATCACAATAATAATATTATGTAGGTCGCATTATACACATATGTGTGGTCGTGTTGTTGTATTGGCAGAGTGACCGATATATCGGTATTGTACTGACCTACAAATATATCCGTTATTCGAGAGCGCGTTCCGATCTCACCTCCGCCATCGTGTGTATATAATATAATAATATGCTATTTCAATATAATAACATATATTATTATAAAACAGAAAATAAACGATAATAATTATAGTTTAGTGTCTTACGCACGATGCTGCAGGACTTATAGGTATAAAGAATATTCCGCGCGGACAACGAATGTGGGATGAGCCGGGACTCGAGAAGGATGTATAATAATAATATGTATACGTACACAATAATATTAATTATTGTTAATATCTACGGTGTTAGTTATATTATATATTATGAACTATATAATAATAGCATTAGTTATATTTATTACACCTGTACGAATGTATAGGTATTGCGTTTGTCAGAAACGTTTACAAAACGTATACACTATACATGCATAATATTAAACATGTGTACATATAATATTAATATCGTCTACGCAAATACGCAATGGTTATACAATTTTACTTTTCTCGATTTTGCCAAGTATATATAATAATTGTGTAAAATAATACAAGTAATAATATATTAATAATGCATTATTATACCTATTGTATATTTTTATTTTTGTCATCTATAATATCGTTTGGGTAAATTCATCAAAAATATAAAAAATCAATTATTTAATTTACCTAACATAATCATTATATTAGGTTTAAATTGTTTGATCTAAAATACATAATCATATTTCATTTTTGAATAAGAAAATGTATGTATCATAACAATCGCATACAGATATAGTTTATTATTATTCTGTAATCTTTATTAATATAAATATGAAAATATTATGATTCATGATAGAAGTGCCACACTCCGTTAATCATATAATATATTTAAAATCATATGTACGTTAAATATTATTCTATAATATATAACATAAAACATAACTATAGGTTATATTATACTTCAAATATAAATATAAATTATATTCTAAATCATAATTGATTCATACGTCATATGAAATATTAAAACAATAGGTACCTACGTCATATTCGAGTAGTTGTTTCTTCGGCTTTTGTGTATTCGCACAAGTTAAGAATTCCTGAAATAAATTGTCATTTAAACATTTTAATGAATTCTCTTGATAATTAATTGAATTTACTCTCCGAATAGATAGAAAATACAAGTTTAATGAAATATACAATAGTTTTTAGAACAATAATGACTTATTGTTAATCAGATCACTTGAAAGATTCTATATGTATTATAATAACACATGTCACATACAACATTGAACATAACAAATAGAAATTATTCCGTATTGATGAAAATTTATTTTCATCATAGTTTAACTAAATGTATTGCTCTGTGATAGACGAGTTGGTAGGTACTATTTATAAAATGTTGATTTAGATTTTCATTCAGTTAGAGAATGGTTTAGATAAATTTGTAGATATAATATAAAAAAAACAGCCTATAAAAAAACACAGATACAGATATCAAATGATAGAACAAATATAGACTATAACGTATGAGTTATGTATAAACACCATGGTATTATCTACACCATCATGTATTCGAATATTCCTTAATGCCTGGTTACCACAAATACCACTACTATTATTAAGTTGATAATACAAGTATATGAGTTTTTCGATATATATAAGTATTTGGATAAATACTGGATAATAACTTAATATCAAACTCAAATACAATACGAACATAAAATATTTAATGTTTCTTAACTGATAAGTAGCTGGAAAATCTAAATTTTATAGATTTTTAAAATGTATGATGGCAATATAATATTATAGGCGTATGTCACTGATTTTACAAAATTTCTTCATGTTTCACTAAAATCTAATAAAAATAAACGTATGGTTCTATATATTTTATAACTCAATGCGAAAATAGAATGTTTTTTAGATCCTATTTCTTATTAAGTATATTATTTTATAAGAATATTTTTATTTTATTTTTCTAAACATCACATGCTTAGTTTTAATTGTGTCTTGTAATGATGAGATTTCTTTGAAATGACACCGGAAACCCACATCGTTTATTTTTGACAATATAAAATATAACCTACGAGTAACCAGCAATCTACGTCATTGATGGTACTCTGGAACATCAGTCAGTATATGAGGTTGGAAATAAAAAATTCTAATACATATATTATTATTTATTACCAGCCGTTTTAAACAAAGTTTTCAAGAGTCATTTAAATCAATATTATATACATAATTATACGTATGTACTAAATAAAGAATTTTCATTTTTTTTTTTTTTTTGACAGAACGTTGCCTTTGCTAAAAATAAAATATTCATGGTTAAAAATAAAAATTATTATTAGTTTTTGGCTATAACATACCTATAGATTATAATATAAATATTTAATATTTGTAATTTTCATAATAATTATTTTAAACGTAATTACAATTTTTAATTTTATTTAAGTACATAATTTACAATAAAAGGCATGTTATAGCATAATCCTATTTATGCATTAGGTATATTCTAAAAAAGTATTAAAGTTACTTTATTTATAGGGATAAAATTAAAGTATTTGGCTCAAATTTAATATTATTTAATAATTAATATACATTCCATCGTGACATTTAGTAAACACTCACTATATATACTATATCAAATCAATATTTGACTATATAATACTACGTATATAAGAATGAAATCTATAAAACGTTCAAAGCATTATAAACGTACTTACTGAACTATATATCTATGTATATAGAAGCAATGTATTAGGTATTATACATACAGCCGTAAGTGATATTTATATATATTTAGGTATTAATAAATTATTCGGTGGGTCAAATGTCGAGTACATAAGTTGTCATAGTAAGTCCCTGAAACTCGTTTGATATCTCTTAACTTGTACGCCAATAAAAGTTCTTGAATTAAAAACGAAAGGTTAATATTATTGTCATCTATAACCTTCAAATGTTTACCAAAATATTTAGAAGTTCATATAAACTTTATAAGAATCTCATTTATTGCAACACTTTTCATTTAGTATAATATGTATTACAATTATATTTAGTTTATAGACTTTCGTAGAAATACATATATAATATATATATATTAATCAACTTATGTACAATATTTAATCTGAATAATCTGTACAAATATACAATCTTTGAAGACATAATACTATTATGCTTTTACAAAATCGAATCTTACAGTTTCGACACACAGAGAATCCAAACATACATTTTCATAACCATTATTATTTTACCGACTATAACACCTGTATCACTTATAATTTTTTGTAACGTTACTCAGGAACCTCGTCATAAGGTGAGGTTCATAACGTCATTATTATTACCTAATATAATATTAAGAACATACTGCAGAAATATTATTGTTTTAGAAAAATCGGGTTCGTGTTGCAGATCGGTGCTTAAAATTTTTTCAAACTCGACGCATCGCAGAAATATTGTTGTAGTGTATACCTAGGCACATAATACAGTCATAATTTATGAATAATAACGATTCGTTGAGGGTTCGATTTCGAAAGAGGAAAAGACGTATACCTGTAATAGGTACTCGCAGCGTATAGTCGAGTCTAAATATTATAAAACGTTGCATAATACACTCGCGCAAATATCTATAATGTACATGGAAAAAAATAAATCACAACAGCGAATATAATAAAATAAATATATGTAAACCAAAGATGTGAATATATAATAAAACACGCAGCGTTCGAAAGAAAATACACCCGGTGCGGACCGTGTATCGTGCCGGGAATGGTGATATATTATTTGTATATTATATAGGTGCATCGTGTGACATTATTATAATATATTATTATAAATACGTATGTATATACGTAAGACGTCACACGATGAGAAATAAAACGATTTTTGAAACTGCGCACGCGATCGACGGCGGTTAGAGAAATAAAACGACACACCATACTACCTACTTACAATATATATATATATATATAATATATAATATATAATACCTTATAAATACGGTGTAATATATTATTATTATTTCGTATTATAACGAGTGAAATCCAAAACGACGTTATTGCCGGGTATAGGGACGTCGCGTCGTCGTCGTCGGAGGGTTTCGCTCGGCGGACTTGTTGTGTGTGTGGGGGGGATGTGGGGGGGTCGGACGGGGCGCGACGACCGCGGTAGCGGCGGTGGGGAGGGATCGCGAAATCCTCGCCTCTCCTCCCCACCACCCCCTTCCCACACCGACGGCGAGACACCATCGCCGGCGCACACCGCCACGCCGCGGCGGCCGTCCGTCAACGGCGGCGGCGGGGCGGTGGCGGTGGCGGCGGCCGGTGGTGGCGGCCGGTGGTGGCGGCGGCCGGTGCGCGTACGGCAGGTCGTCTGCGGCGAGTGACGTCACGCCGACGTCACCGTTACGGGCGCGCTGCCATTGGTCCGGACCGCCGCCGTCCGCCCGGCCTCCTCCGCACCGCCGCCGCCCGGCGCTCGTTGCCATATATGGGACAGAGACGGGCTTCATTCATAAAACCGTCGCTTATACGTCGCCCCGCGCCGCGGTGTGGGCAGTGCGCTCGTTCTCAGTGTGTACGGCCGCCGCGTATCCCGACACACGCGCCGCGCGCGCCTTCAGTTCAACAAGTCGACCGGCGCCAGCATCACGTGCGTGTGCGTGACCGTGTGCGTGTGCGTTTTTACGTTAGTGTGTGTGTGTGCAAGTGCAGCGGCCCCAGAGTCATGTGCGTTGCCGCAGTACCATCATCGCAGTAACGAACGATACGCGAGTCTTAAATAATATATTATTGTTTTACCGTCGTCGTCGAGTGCGCTCGCCCCCGTTATTAATAATTATTATCGTTATATTATAATAAAAAATTATTATAATATAATATAATATCGTCGACTACGCCTACGCCGCACGCGCGTTTTACGGTGACATCGAGATCGCATAGATCGGGTGTTCAAAAAAAAAAAACAAAAAAAGGACGAATTTTGGTTTTTCCACCGACGGAACGCCTGCTACTGCTATTTTTCGACACACACAGTTTGTACGCTATATAAATATTTTATTATACTATTATATTATATATGCACGTCGAGTGTACGCACTATATATTATTATAGTATAACGATTGCTAAAAAGACTTTGTTCGCTCGTCGCCGTTTTTGTCACCGCACGCGCAAACCCCCCAGCTCAGGCCTGGCACTGTCCAGGTGTGTGATCCGCGTGCCCCTGGCCCCCAGCTCGTGGTCGCCGCCGCCGGACGATTGGTACCCGTTCCACGACATCGAGCTGGTCGAATCGCCGGAATCGCCACCACCGTGCCCAATAATTGATCCAAAAGACCGCGCTCCCGTTGCCGATCGTACCGACGCGAACGACAACCACAACCACAACAACAACAACAACAACAACAACACCGGCACTGTTAATAATAATCGCGATCGGCGTGACGCTTGTGCCGTAGGTGTCCCGGAGCAGCACCAGCAGCACCAGCAGCACCAACAACAGCCCGAAGCCGATATGATCATGGAGTGCGGTGCCCTCGAGCCCGGCGTCGGGCCGCTCCATCACGCGCATCACCATCATCACCACCACCATCACCATCACCCGTACTTGTTGGCCGAGTCCGCGGCCGCCGTCACCACGGCCACCACGGCCGCCGGCCACTTTAACGTGCTCAGCTTCGAAACGTACAAAGGCGGCGTGGCCACCGGCACCGGTGGGCACGTGGGCAACGGCGGACACGGCACCGGAAACTCGGCGTGTCACAGTCCGGCACAGGGAAACGCCGGCACCGATCTCAACACGCCCGTCACGACGAGCGCCGAAGTACCTTCGTTTTTCGGCCCGTCCACAGTCGTAGAACCGCCACTCATAACAGGTACCCACAAATACTATGACTTAAATAATAATATAAGTATATTATATATTTTAATCGACTATAGTAGATGCCTATAATGAGGCACTCGTTCTACGTTTTACTACGATTTCAAAATGTTTAAAAATCAAAAATCCGATAGTATTATTATTTCGAAGTGAATCTTACTTTAGAGAAGGTATCTTACGACAAAACAAAATTATCTCGCACTTAATCATTTCAATACGTACGTAATAATCCATAGGTAGGTTTAACGATAAAATGATAAACTGCATAAGTAAATTAGACAAAAAGTAATGTTATGTGCGCAATGTTAAAAAAAGAACATTTTTCCTGCAGATAAACGATATTTAAGTAGAAATAAAATTAAAAATCTTCTGTTATAAATCGTAAAATAAGAATACTTGGTGAAATGTGAAAATGATTTCGATAAAATGTTAATTAGGTATATATGTGTAGGGATAGAGTATAAACACCTACATTTCAATCTATTTAATACCTTATTATATACGTAAGCCTTATTTCCAATCAAAATTAGGGGAAGTACATAGTACACAAAATAAGCCAAGTACATAGGTAAATAAAAACGAAAGTATACCTACTTACAAAATGTTAATAATTATTATTTTATATCAGAAATTTCTTATAATACATTTTCGTGAAATTTACATTATAATATAACGTGTATAGTGTATAGGTACTGGATGTATAGTATTTTGGTTATGCCGCTTTGATTATAAATTATAATTAATTTGTAAAGCACTAGCATTGTTGTATAGGTACCTTATTTCATATTGCAGTAGGTATACATGAATGAAATATTATGTGAATACAACTTCCATAACCCCCCGAACAACGCGGGTGGTGTCGGTGACCCTCCCGCGCTGGTAGTCGTTTATCGATTTCGCAGTGACCTCGGAACGCCGGGAAGGTGAATGAAATATATTTCCCTCTCGTTTCCACCCTACAGCTCCAATATACGTATATACAGTATACACCTATTTATATATAATATTATAAATATATATCACAATTCGGCATGACTATATATTTTCACCGTCACTCTCTCGCGTGGCTTATAGGTACTTACAGATTAAGCTACTAGCTACATACTTTTATTTTAACCTAACGACCTATAAATAAATATGCAAACATTATTAAATACTATGTAAGCAATAAAACCTATTGCAATAATTAGGTACAATACAAAAAATACACAAAAATCGGATCACGGGCAAGATGTCATTGTAGGCGCTTGGTAATCTGGCCGTCCGGGGAACGCTATAGCGCAGGATTGAATTTTCTATCGCGGTGTTGGCGGAGATAGGATGTTGGGGGGTCATGTATAGGACAGAGATTGTGCTGCCAAGTTGAATGGACTTACCAGGAATGCTGCGTGGTATATGTGTGCGTTTCGAGCGCGATCTAGAGGGTGGTGGCCGTGGCATTGCGTCCGAACCACCACCACCGGTGGATCAATACCAGCCGTGAAAGGGACTTAAATATTTTATAATGGAATTGTATTGATAGTGGTTGCTATTCTCCACATGAATGGGACGGATCGTCGATTATGTGGCGTCGTGAATTGACGGTGAGGTAAATGTCAGAAGGACTGTGAAGGAAAAGATCAATAAAAGGCGGGTGGTGAACTTATATACATATATATACCTATACAAATTATATACGCAACTACTCAGAGAAAATACAGCGATAAGTTCCGATTTTATCAACGTCTGCGACATTAATTAGGCATTGCTGCCATGTTGTGTTGTATTAATGTATATATAATACATATATATAAGTGGAAATTTGGTAGAAAAATATTTTACTCTATTATATTACAATTTACATACTTTATATTGCTTTCCCTGGAAGGTTATGCGATGGAGTCGAAATCAATATTTCTTCCTACCCGGACATAACTCCACTCTTCGCCTACGTTCACGCACAACCCGCGCGTTACCGACCCCTGTAAGCCGACTGACGAGGTCGTTATACATATATAGTTGACGAGAAATGATTTCACTTTTTATTACGATCGCTCGCAATTCAGCAAAAAATAAAAGTGTATACTTTATTGTATACATAATCGATTGTAAAGCCATTATAATAACTAAACAAAACTGTTGTAATAAGTTTTTTAAATCACAACAATCACGACAGTATTTTCAACGATCCTACTATAATATATACTGTAATATAAGTTGCAATTATAAACATGGTATTAGATACTTAATTTACATGGAAAGTGTGTCCATCAATTCACGTTACGGTTATAATAATCTGAATTATAATGAATTATAATATTTATGATACATAACGCGCTCAGCCAATAATTATATACACTGCCGTGCACCGACCGTTCGATTACGACCAATAGCATTCCTAAACTTATGCAATAAATTAATATTTTTCAATTGCGTAAATGAATTCCACCATGTACAATCCACGTGTTCCAATACAAGTATTAATTACCATGTGTCTAAATGAAACGTTTACATTCATCAGTGAGCTGCCGCTTTCATGGCATGTCTAAGCGCTTTTGCTTTTTAAAATTTTTTTTTATCATTAGAATCCGTTTATTTAAATCTTTGAATAAACATTGAGAAATTATATAAAAGCATTAATTTAAACAAATTAGTTCTCTCTGCCGGTAGAACGGCGTTAATTTTAAAATTAAAAAGTGTATAGATACCTATTATATACTAACATACCTCGTCTAATATCTGGCAGTCGACCAATATTACAATATTCACATATTTACGTATTGTTGTCCTTAAAACCTGCAGTATATGATAAAGAAATATAAACCTAAAAATATATAACAGTTATATTAAATACAACTTACATACATTTTAATTATTAATTATAGCTGTTACACGTGTATATGATTTAATATGTGCGTGTATTACTAGTTATATATAGGTACCGCTCGGCATAAACTGTAACAATTATTCAACGATTTGTACACATTCTTAACGTCCTTTATATTATGCATTTGCAACAATAAAAATAATTAAATCCTAAAAAAAATACGTTTGTATAAGTATTAATAAGATAACCTATAATGTGAGTTATTGCGTGTTGGATTAATTCACGACACAAATCTTTAATGGCGATTCATAACCGTCAAACGTCCAATGCGTCTAATATTGTTTTTACTTTTTTTTTTCAAAAACTCAGCTAAGACCGACTTGAAAAAATGTCGCGGCATTTGCTTTCTCTCGGCATCCCATGGTTCTACCGGACGATTTATAATACTACACACTATATACGCAAGTTAATATTTTTCATAAAAATAATGTATTCTAGTTTGTGGCAGTGTTGTTTATATACGTATATTTATACAAAAAAAATCAAAACTAAACACTCAGCATGTGGTGCCTTGATAATGATCCCCAATAGTCTACAAACCACTGGGTCAGTTGTTTTATTTTTTTTTTTTTTTTTTTAATAAATCTCAGAAGAATGTATAAATAACAATAACGAAATACTAAAAAAAACTACTTAATATAAACATTGATCAGAAGTTGTAATTGTTTAGACTCACTATTTTCAATCTGTGTTGTTTTAATTTTTATAAAATAAAATGTTATACAATTATTACAATCATTATTTATTGTTCACGTTATTATAATGTCTAGATTTTATATAAAACCGCGACAGTTTCATTTCAATTGCTTAAAAAAAAAAAAAAATGAATAAAAATAATATTCAACAACATTTCGAGTGTTTGCGTAGCCCTGGATACAAAAAAAAATAATTTTTTTTATTACTATTTCTATCTTTATACAACATTTACTGAGTACCTACGGGATTTTCACGGATTAACGAATGCCTCTAATAAGGTCTTCAGTTATGTATACGTGCTCAACATCATAATGTACGTGCATTGCAATGGTTACATAGTTTAGAATGGGTTGAAAAGACGACGGGATAATAAAGTATGTAGAAAAAAGTAACAAATTCGCCATCAGCATAAACCAGTTGTCGTCGCCATCGAGATAATCCGAAAAATATGTGACACACGTTAAAAAACTACAAACAGTTTTATACGCGATATCTACAAATTCTGACGTCCAAAAATATTATTCATCACTGTGAATATTTATCGAAAATTCGATATCGTAAAAAAAAACAGATTATCAGTAAATTTTGATACTGGCTAAAATCCTTTATCGCATACAATTATTATCATTTCATTCTCCATTATACAGTTTCCTCTTTTATGCTACACATTATTTTATAACAAAATAACAAACATAGTATAATTTGATATTGTATAATAATTAATATTCTAATAGAATTTTTTATTTTTGACAATTTTAGTATCGTGAGTTTCGATTTAAAGTTGGAAAATTATTGTGAAAAGTTATGATATTGAAAAATAAATAATAATAAAAAAAATTTAAAATTTAAACTGACAAACATATGTGTCCGAAATAAATAAAGGTAGGGTCTGGTAATGGATTGCAACAATCAGTGAAATTTTGGTGTTCGTATTTCGTGCCATAGTCATATATAACTAGCACGTAGTTATTATTAAACGTGTAAATGTATAATGTGGAATGGTGGCAGAAATCCAAATTTTATACAAAAAATAATCACCAGCCGACACGTGTCACAAGTTTTTTTTAAACTATTTAGTTTAACACCAATATGATCCTTTACGAAGTGTGAAAACACAATAAATTGTTTCATAACTTAATATATAATATTATATTCATAATATAAAAATATAATGATTTTTGTATTTTTTTTTCAGGATCATTGCAAGACACTGATGAAAATGGTAGCAATAGAAGTGGCATTGAACACAAGTTAGAGGTATCGCTTCAATTGAAAACAGAAGCCATCGGAGGTGAGCCGGAACAGGACGATGCCGGCCAGGACGTCATGTACACAACTAACTCTAGCATACCATCAGGGCAGTCCAGGATTAGTTATAGATTCTCAACAAATAGTCCTATGCAAACAGCTCCGTGCTCAACTAGTTCCTCAAATAACAATAACAACCACCTCAGCACTTCTTGGCTTTTGCCTAGCCCAGACAAGAACATATTTCCACCTCTGTTCAACCTGCTCCAACCTCAGCCGTCGAACACGCCCACCTCATACCACAGCTCCAGTCCTCACTACGAAGACAGATCTCAACAAAGTCAAGTAGAATTGCTTGGAATGAGTATCGACTGTGGTAAACAAGCACCACCCACATACACCGGTTGCGGAGTGACTGGAAACGATCAAGATCTCATATACCATAACCGTGGTCAAATGATGCAACAACAGTCATCGCCAGTGAACAAATACCATTGGTTGGATTCGCCGGTCGAATACGGTGGACAGCATCAACAACAACAACAACAACAGCAGCAGCAGCAGTTACAATCTCAACAGCAACAACAACAAATGATTCCCAAGCAAGAGTTCAACGTAGTAAATGTTGACGTTCAATCACCAGGTTCGTCGAGCGTGTCACAGAGCGGCTACAGCGTCCAATTAGCTGAATATAACCCGTCGACGAGCAAAGGTCACGAAATACTATCACAAGTGTACCAGCAGTCTTCACTACCACTGAAGCTAGTGCCAGTGAAACCCCGGAAATACCCAAACAGACCTAGCAAGACGCCAGTGCACGAGCGACCATATGCATGTCCGGTGGAGCATTGCGACCGTCGGTTTTCCAGATCGGACGAACTTACAAGGCACATCCGTATACACACGGGTCAAAAACCGTTCCAATGTCGTATATGCATGCGATCGTTTTCCAGATCTGACCATCTTACGACACACATCCGAACACACACCGGTGAGAAACCGTTTACATGTGACGTGTGTGGTCGTAAGTTCGCGAGAAGCGACGAAAAGAAGAGACACGCTAAAGTTCATTTGAAGCAACGGACGAAAAAAGAGACCAAAATGGCAGCGTTGCTAGCACAACAACAACAGCAGCAGCAGCAGCAGCAACAGCAACAGCAACAACAACAGCATCAACAGCAACAAGGATCGTCGCAACAACAACACATGCATCACATGGGATTCCAAACCGGCGACACTGGTCACATGTAGACTCAATCATACAAATATGTCTTTAATTATTCCTTTTTATTTTTTCTTCGTACGCTAGGGTGCTAGAAACCTAGAGTTAAGCACGGAAGAAACCACTGTTACCATGTTTAGTTACACTACCGATGTATGAGTCGCTCCATCTTACGATGCCTATCTTATCATTATTATTGGATTACAGAGTATTAATACCGTCGGCAATGAAGTCGCCAAAATCAAAACAGGGACATAACTATATTTGTAATAATTATTGGTGCTACACGAATTGTATCTTTAATGTGGATCATCTTGAATGTAGAATACGCCATCGTAGAGTAATTTAAATCTGTTTGTGTACTTTTCAAGTAGTAAGGATTTGCAACATCTAACAACGCAATAGGTATTTTACTTTTCACTAATCTGTGAAACTTATAAATCTGTCAATCCAAATAGGTGAATTCGTAATATTTATTAATATATTCCGTAGTTAAGCCGTGTTTCTTATATGTTGTGTGAAAAAATATTTAATATTAATTGTGCTCCTGGTTCCCAGATTTATAGCAATTATGTCGGTTCGAGGAAACAAACTCATCGAAGTACCTGATTAAACCATGATTAAAATATAATGCACGAATACATTCCTTGCTAAAATATACCGTTGGGCTATAGAATATCCCGAGGTTTTTACTTTTAGCATTATTAGTATGTATTGTTTTATCTTTTGCATTTATTTTATTTGCTTTTTATCAATATAACTGTAATTTTCATTTTTACTATTATTATGGTATGCCCGTTTTGCATTCCAACATATATTTTTACTGGTATTTCTTTGGAAATTTTATTTTATGGACAAATTTAAATTTGAAGGCTAAAACGGTACGAATTCTTTTCTTATAAAAATTAATAAAATTTAAAAGACATATTTTTGTACACACAAAAAAAATGAATTAATACTTCGTTTTATTTATTTATTTATTTATTTATTTTCTCCTATGTTTTCTGTAAATTACTCAAAATTAGGTTTAGTACAATTTTTGTAAATCTCTGTTTCTGTTAACACCCACTTGTTCTTCGGTAAAAGCATTTTATATAATTTCTAAATTTAAAATAAAAAACGCTGAAAACTATTAACAATTATTTAACAACTTACTGTTAAGGTGTTTTACTGTAAGTATAAAATAATTAATGTTGTTTATTTTTTTATTCATTCATTGGTGTCTTACATTTTGTTATTTTGTAAGTTTATCGTATTTTTTGTATTATACAATGTAATAGCTTGTTTTTGTATCTGTATACGAACGTTTGTACAACAAATGGTAAATCGCTCAATGGGTTTATACTTTATTCGTATTATGTCTCTATTTTCTACCATTATAAATTTCATAACTCAGTGTCTCTAAATCATATTTTCTTTACTAATAAAAATAATAATTAAATCGTGTTAAGAATATTTTCAATCGCGCACTCTCTACTACTTGATCTAAGTAATTTTAATATCATTTATTCGTATGATAAAGAGGTAGAAGTAGTATACTAGTACATAAAAACGTTTCAAATAATTATTGTTACCATTTATGACGTCTTAAATAATTCGAATTTAGACTTATAAATTCTCCTTCAAGTATGAGTTATGCCTGCCTACTGATAATTATCACAAACAAGATGATACATAACTGATAATAGCTAATAAAGATATTAACTTAAGTGGGTATATCATTAAATTACTCTGCGCTATGATAATACTCACCGATGTAGAAAAATATCCGATAGATTGGCAAGAGAGTATTGAGGAGAACCCTTATTTTTCTTTTTTTAGAACAGAAAGTAAACTTAGGTATGACTTTTTCCATGCTCATTCATAGGTTCATATACTTCTATAAATATTATGTATTAATTACTTAAAAATTATTTGACAATCTATATTACAGTAAATAATTTGTCTAAAATTGACACGTTCAAAGCACATGGCAGGCAAAATTATTCCATTTTTGAGCTGCCAAACATTTGTTATATACATTATACATATATTTAAATATATATACTAAAAAAAAAAAACGTTACTACATTATATCGTTGTTATTATAAATTAAAAGATTTTTCTATCTAGTTTGTGAAGTTTGATGTTTATGTATAAGTGTATATTATTATTTTACTTTTATTACTTGTATAAAAAATTAAAAATTAAAAATAGACGTTATAATATTTATTGTATTATACTTTAAGTGTCTAATGTTTTGTCTTCTTTGACTGACATGTATTTTTCTTCTTTTTATATTTTATGTGTACAATATTTTAAAAAATAAATGTCTGTAAAATTGTTAACTAAAAAAAAGTTGTTTTTCTATTATTTTTTTCCAAACACACTTTTGTCTTTATACATAATAATACCCCGTATGGTCTTGTATATTTTAATAATATAATTATTATTATTTATATGTATAGTTACGTATAAACGAATATAACATGATTATTATTATATATTGGTATACATTATGCTCGGTACGGTGTCGTTATAAAATGTAAGTATATATCTTCTACTATGCAGTGTATTGGACGTTGAATGTGGCGTGTCGAATCGTTGTGAATGGTGGCGCTGTGGTGATTTATGTGTCAATTGTCATAGTTGTGTTTGGTTATCGTTTCAGAATCACATATTGTAACGCAAGTAGGGTAAAATACTGGTATTATAATATTTTTATTAAGACATAACTATCTGAGGCCCACCATATTGGACAACACACACACACACAGTTCATGACCGGTGACTATAACAATATACTCATTGCATACATACCTATACTTTATGACAAATAAACGCAGAACGTCGTTTCGATGTGGACGATTTGTCATATTTTTAGGCGGGTGAACAATTGATGAGTAGGTACCTAATATTATTATTTAGTTGTGATTTCAGGCTATTAAAGTTACTATAAGGAGTATATACGCTGAAATTATAGGTATTCGCCGTTTAGAGTGTCTAGTAAATATTTTATTTTTTGAAAATGCGTACAATTATCATATAATAATATTAATAACCTGCAGCTGTATAATGTACATACACGACATCACTCGTCAAAGAATTTCAAAAAACACTGAATAATTTTATGCACAACGTGTCCGCAGATATAAAAAGGTAAGTATATTCATGACTTATAACTTATTAGAAGACACTATCGATTGGTGTTCGGGCATTGCGCAAATAGGACATTCATTAAAACAACGGCGGAATGTGCGGTAAACAAGAAAAAGTCTACGGTTCGGAAACCATCGTACATTGCAGCGGCGTTAATAGAATATAAGCTCCGGTTGAACGAATAAGACCTTGGAGACCTTTGATCCCTGACATCTAAATTTATAATACAATGGTCGAGTAAAGTTAATGAAACGGCCACATCTCGTCGCAATTATCATATGTCTACGGGCATGCTGAAAGACTGGACTTACAATAATACTTCTTGTATATTTTCCAATTTTTAAATTGATCATATATTATGATACTTAAATCGGTTGCGCGAAAAAAAATATTATTACATCTCACAGCTGCAATGAACATAATATACTCTTATTAAAGTTTATTTATTTAAATTTAAGTTTACATTACATTTTAATGCATATATTCATACAGATAAATGATGAGGAAACTGTCACAAAATACTTAAAAATTATAATGATAGGTAGGTATAATAAAAGAAAATTGTATGTACTCGGCTTGTTTCATAATATTTACAAACTATTGATATCTTAAGACACATAATTATGCGTTTTTAACTCTTACGCGTTAATTATGTTTTACTATGAAACAATTTTAGTAGGCATCACAATTCATAATAAACAAATTTGTAATAACCAATAAAATATGCAAATTGAAAAAAATACTCTATATTAAAATGCAAAAAATCTTTTATGTAAAATTGTACCATAATTTATGAACAATATACATTTTCAACAATAAAGAAACTGCGTATACATAATTAAATTGTTTTTAGTTATAAATAAATCGGTATTTAATTTGTAATATATAGTTGTATTGGTTTTATTAATGTTAACTATACCACAGTGCTCAGTATTTATTTTATTTTGCTAAATTGTATGTGAATGTTGTGTTTTCATATTATTTTGTCTCATACTATAGCAAATCTCTATGATGTATCTACAATTTGTAGAATCTTTATAAAAACTTCACATAAATAATATAAAAATATTACTCCAGATACTCATCTTAACATTTATAACATAGTATATATAATATCATGTCCGTACAATTCTATAATTCATATTCAAAAAGTTTCTAAAACATTTACTTTCAGCATTTAAAACACACCGACTGTCTGTGAAATAAAATTCAATTAGAAAGCTTTGAAGTAAAAGAACTATTAATTATCTGATGAGATTATTGCACGTGAATTATTTTGTTGACTTAAGTTATAATTGATGTATGTAAAAATGTATATTTTTAAAACTAAATTTATATTTTTGTAATTACTTTAATTTTTAATTATATATTTGATTATAATATACTTGTATTATAGTGAGCAGTGAGTAGTGACCCAATTTTAGAGACAATAGACATCGTTTTTAAATAATATAAGCTGTCAAACCTTATCATTAAGTCATCGGGTGTACCTCTATGTATTAATAATATATGCCAATATTAGATGGGTATGTCATACTTTTAAGGAATGTAAATAGGTACCTAAGCCGTTTAATAATTTAAAACTTATTTACATTTTCTGAACTTAAATCTATACAATAACTAGAAATCATAATAAAGAATATAAAGCGTTTATTTCAATTATTGAAATTCAATATAATGAATATTTAAAAATATTTATTTTTTTCATCCTATAAATTTTATTGAACATTTTAAAAATTGCAAGTGAACACTGTTCGTATATGAATAATACTGAATACAATATAATAAATAAAATTCCTATACGTTCAATACGTACCTATCCATACCTATACAATGAATTTCAAAACTTATTAAATTTATATAAGGATCTAAGAACCTAAAAACACAATTCAACAAAACAATATGGTTAAAAATTACAATTTTAAATACTACTAAAATATCTGTATTTATCTTATAACTATACTTTAATTATTGTGAAATAACCTCCTCTAAGTACAATTTAGGTTAGATTTTTTTTTATTCTACCTATAATTTACATAAACGTGCTTATAAAACTTAGCATATTATTATTACTTTCGCTTGAAAAATATAGTATACAAATCTATTGTTGGTGATTTCAGCAATTAATTTAAAAAAAAAAAAAATTAAAAACAGCATCTAATTAACAACTAAAATTTTTAAATTTGTTGAGAGTATAGATAGGTATGAATAATTTTATCAGAATCTATATTTTATTAGATATGAATTTATGACACATACATAAATAGACTGCACGAGAACATCATACGCCCGCATATGTTATACACAAATCTATTATTATAATTTTTATGGTACTTTAATATAAATTTATGACTAATATAGTACCACCAATATAAATTTTTGAAAAAAAAAATCGCCTAGATTAAATTCCCATATGATGTAAGAAAAGACACTTTAATTGTATATTGATGCTACATAGACAAATTGTTATTATTGTTGGTCAATTAAATAAAATACTATCAATTTAATTTTTTTTTTCAATACGACTTGAATAATGAACAGTACCTATAAAGATTATAAAAAAAAGTTGAGTGTACTATCATCAGTGATAAAATCTAAAGATATTTTTTTTAAATGCAGAGCACAAATAATAATATATTAGTTATAAATGTATGAAAATAATGTTCAAAAACTTTATTACTTATTATTTGTTTCACATCATACTTTTTAATAGTTTTGAAATATATCGTACTTTAAAACAGGCAAAAAACAAATAATAATCAGCAGTAATTAATATTTTAATAGTGAAGAATATTATAATGAAATAATCGTAATTTATTATGTATTATAATTTAAGAGTAATATAATATATTGTATTGTATAAAGTATTAACACTAGAATATTTAAACAAAATATATTATGTACAATACAAGTATTTGAAATTACAGTCGGTTGAGCTGACTACTTTGATTTTATATACTACCTGAGGACATCGTACGGTCAAGATAATAATCGTAAATTTTATGCTTCTCGATGTAAACGTCTCGTTTCCGGTGTTTAAAAATAATTCCAAAAAGAACGTCCATTAAAAAGGTAAAAAAAACAACTCGCGACTTCTTTTCGGTGTGTTTGCTCATTATCGACTACCCAAGAGGTGTCTGAACGATTACAATATGTGTTCACACATACAAATACACACACACACACCGATTCTTTATTTCTCTTTTTACACTTACGGGGGCCACGTCGAAGGCGTAACAGGAGAAGTGTTAGACCAACACATGATAGCTGAACAAACAACAGTTTATCACCATCCTGTGTACCGAGTGCTACTGAATATGCTAATGAAGAATTGTTCAGCCACAGATTCTTGTAGTGTTGTTTATTTATTTATTTTTTCAATTTAACTCGAAATTCCAACATACGTACACAAGGCGTTGTATACATTCCTGGTAGGAACCAATGTATTAAAAAAAAAAAATTTGTAAATATCTGCACATTAATTATAGATTTTGAACAATCGTTATAGACAATATAATGTTATTAAAATGGTACTTCTGCAGCCACTTACTTAACAGTCAATAATAATTTAACAAATTTATGTATTTAAATTTTCATGAATACCATTATAATTTTAAAAAACAATAAAATATACAATATGTTATTTAATAGATAATTTTTTTTTTTATAAAATTCGAAATTTGGAGAAATCTTGGATAACTTAAAAAAGGTAATTAATAGATAAGCAAAATAAAAACACACATAAATACTAAAATGTAATACAGATAGTCACAGTTTAGGTTTATAATGTTATAAAATCTAAAAATATTTTGTATATGAATAATTTTTGTATATAATTCTTACTCGTAATTAAATTTCAAACGCAATAATTGATCATCACTTTCAGATAATATCTCATTTATAAAATAAATACAAACTGAATAAAAAAGTAGTAAAGGATTATAACGAGGACTAAGATTGAAATTAAATATATCCATGATGATAATAATGTTCTATACATATACGATATACCTATATACATAGATTTTTAAATGTACGCATCATGTATAAATAAAAAATGTATCTGTTATATACCTTCATAGTAATAACTAATGATATATGTAAGATGTAACGTTTTAACGATTTAAATGTATTTATTTATTTATTTACTAGTTATTACCTATATATTTATAATAATAATTTAATTGTTAAAAATTGGTTTAATTGTAGGAAAATATTTAAATAAAGTTAAAAATTAAAACGCATAACAATTTTAATTTTAATACCTATATGTCTATGAGGCTTAAAAATGTAATACAATAAGATTTTTAGTAAATTGTGCTTACTAGAATTTAAAAAAAATGTTGGGTATAGTAAGTTACGCTTGATAGCGAAATCTTATTAGTTTGATGAATTCATACTCTGTGGAAGCGTCCTAAATATATACTATATAGTATGAAGGATTTATATCATTTGAATAACTTGAAATATTCACGTATTTTATTGGTATTCGAGATTATTACCGAATTCCAGGATTCTATACCATAGGAGTATTCTAACCATATATACCTACCTATCGGTCTAAATCATGAGTTTAATATATTAGTTTTTAATTTTTATTTAGTCAAATAAATCAAACAAGTTAAGTAACATTATTTAATCGTGTAAATGCGGTATTCGTGCGAAATAGGTACTTATAATACTTATTATATCTATATTATTTAGTAAAAGTAATTGGACTTAGTCTCATATATTGATGGTAGCGTGAACGATATATAAACAGATTTTTCGTGGTAAATTGAATAACTTGTAAGTATGTAAAAATGAAATAGCTTGAAATAAATACCATTAGTATACAGTCGCTGTATTAATTACCGTAATAGTATTGGTCAAGTTAACCAAATCAAAAACAATCGATATTTTTATTACCTGTATCTATATCGGGCCGAGTTTTCAATTACCGATCAGCGACTGCACTATAATATATAGGTACTTATTGTTACCGATGTCGGTACAACAAATATCTATGATTTGTGGAAGAATAGAGTGAGAAGAAACGAGAAAGTGAATGAGCAAAATACGATACAGTAAAAATCGTCGTAAAGTCACCCGGTTTGTGCGGGTCATTACTCATTATGAATGAAATAAAAGGTCGTGATGCCGTTATATTATACCGAGTGTATTAGTAATATACACCACTGGTAGTAGGTAATAGTAATAATAATAATAATTAAAATAAAAAAGTCCAGTTTCCGTCGAGATTTTTATAGCACCTCTGTATCTCGTCTACACATACATCCGTACGCACAACACGTATCCCGCCTAGCCATCGTACTGGGAATGTGTATGAGCGCGCTCGCGATTTTATATACATAGGGAATAACATGCAACTCCATTAGCATTAATTTACCATAAAACCCGATCCAGATACGTCCGGTCAATTTGTAGTACTTCGCCTACGGATATAAACTATCCCCACCGATTTAGTCCTCCTTGAACAGAACGTATTACGCCCTCTCCCCGCCGTGTCTGCGACAGATTTGCAATTACTTGTAGTGTGCGGACGTATATATATAGGTAGATAGATATACGTGTGCACTCTCGATCATTGTACAATGTGTTTATATACAATTTACAGTATATACGATGTAATGTATATATTATCGGAAATGTAATGAATATAAGAATTCAATAGAAATCCCAAGTACTCTATAGAAACTCTTGTATACTATTTGGCAATATATTACGTTTTAATGTTATTTTAAATTATGCCTTATGGCCATTCTAATGAAATTCTCGAGATTTCTATATAAGATAATGCCAGTGATCCGAAATTTTAAATTAGTGTTTTATCAAAATACGTTTATTGTTTTAATCAATTTTTAAATACTTATATATTATTCGATTACATTAATTTGTTTATTATTTATTGCAGTATAAATTTGATGCTTGTCACTTTCAATTGTATAAAATATTATTTTTTGCTTTGACATTTTGACGTGGATGTACATTTTACAATATCTTGTCCAGTAGAATGTTGAGTTACTATTGTCTGTAAATCAAATGTATTTTCCTTTGGATCATTAATAAATTTATCTAACATACTTATTATGAATTGAGTCCTAGAGGATTGAGTGTGACGTTTTAAAGGTCTTCTCCATAGTTCGTTATCGATAATACCCATCAACTGTTAGTTGAAATAATATTAAATTGGTTATAATTTATAAATAATAAAATATGAATAAATTAAATATTTAACTATACATTGTTTTATATTTATCTTTATATCAACAACTAAAACATTTTGATCATCTCATGATCTTTGTTTACATCGGATACTGAAACTTATACCGTAGCACCAATTTCTGCTGGTTTAAGTTTCTTATCTGATCATATTTTTTAATGTATAATTTTGTATAAATTCTATACACTTCCTATTCGGGGTACAACATTAGTTAGAATATCTAATCATTGTATAAAATGTTTAATTTTCATACCTTCTAGTTTTTGGTATTCTAAAAAAAGCCTTAGTATTTTATAGAATGAAGACTTAAACATGATCAGAAAACATGTTATATAATACTTATTGTAAACAAATTAATATTTCATTGACGCCTAAACAATAAACATATATATCATTGAAAAGATAATAATAATAATAATAATATGGCAATATACTAAAAATGCAGTTTAGATTTCCAACACGATACTCTGATAAAGTAATATGCCTATAAAATAAATCATATAATTGTGTGCTACCAAAATTAAATAAAAGCAATAGTAAAATATGTAAAATTATAAATTGTTATAGTTTAGTTAATAATTATGATTATTATTAATATTATTTAATTGTTGACATATTATAAATAATATAAATACCATAAATAATTTAATGTTCTTTTATTAGTTATTGATTTAGCTACTGAGAATCTTAATAACATTATTATTTTTAAAATGCATGGACTATCACTTAAAAATAGTATAGTATAGATATAGACAAATACATAGCAAACACTTAATACTTTTAACGTATATTTTAGAAGTGTTTAATCCGCTTCTGACTTTATATTTATTTTTTGCGTACAAGCAAACAGTAGATATGAAATAAACATATCAGTTATCGGCGTTATCGAATCTAAAAAAAAAAAATCACATAAAATAAAAGTTTATTACACTTTAAGTTAAATATTTTCTTTAAAGTAAAAGTGGAAGTATTTCATGTGTAGCTTGAATCTAGTTATAATTAAACCTTGACAATTCTAACTTACACTCAACATAAAATTAAAAATATAAAAAATAATTTAACAAAATGCAACACTGAAAATTAGTAAAAATAAAATACAACATTAATTTAAAAATAGTATGTATAACATATTCTGTGTTGGACAGCTATTCGTAAATAAAAATAAATTATTGTAGCACCAAAAAGAAAAAAACATTTTCATTTTCAAATAAAGCTATACATTACTCCTTCAAATTTAACTTATTTTAAGCTTCGGGACTGTCCGAATTCAACTACGACTCGTAGTTGACTTTTTATTATTAGATTTGGTGTATCTAAAATAACAATAAACATTAAAATGTTTTTAAACCTACTGCATTAGATTAAGTATCATGATTTATTAGCCTTCAGGTACAAAAAATATCGATACAAATTTTAATATATTCTTATAATAATATAAAATTAGTAAAATACCACTATTTATTAATTATTGTAATATTATAGAATCAAAATTACTAATAAAAACAAAAACATATTAATATTACGATAAAAATTAACCATAATATGTTAAGTAAGTACATTATATTTTATTGTAACTTAAGATGCAATTCCTAATTACATGTATAATATAGTTTGACCAATAGTTAATTTGTACATATTTTATTCCGGTTAATTGATTGCAAGGATAATGTACCATGAACTAAATTACCAATGAACTGATCACTAGATCATAAAATCAGGTATCTAATAAAATATTATGCATAGTATATGTTTACAGCTCAGATTAGCTGCTAAAATATAAAGAATCATTTAATTGGACAATTAAAAACAGTATACAGGAGCAGAATATTCCAGCGATGAGTCCTAAACCAAATTTTTTAATTGAGTCTCATTGATCAAAACATGCACACTAATACACTAAATGGATATAAATTAAATATTTAAAAAATATATTTATATTTACGAATTTACGACCATAGACTATCAAATTAATAATGCTTATTAATATAGGTTATATTTATCGTAATATTATATGGGCACTAAATTTTCTTTAATTAATCATAATATGATTGGATATATAAACGTAGTATTTTGATGCAACATAAATATGAGTTTTGAAAAAAATATATTTTGATATTTTATTAAAAATTTTGTTACATTAAAGTTTGTCAACATTTTAACATCATAAGCTAATAAAAAAAAAAATACGTAACTATTTATTTTTGACATTGTTTAACTTTTTTGAGAACAATTAATTAAAACCTTTATATTAAATTTTCATGCTTTTTGAACTAAAAACAAAAATTATATAAACATAAATAAATAAAATTTTAAAAGTTAATAATTTCAAATAGCTTTAAAAATGCTAAAATATTTTTAAATTACATTATTTCTAGTAAGTAATATGACAAATATTTGGCGAAAATTCGGAATTAGGTACCTACTAGTTTTCTAAATACTTCTCGATTATACCTTTTTAAATTATTAAATATAGGTATATCAAAAAAATTAAATCAATATTCAAAAAAAAAAAGTTACACATTAATATTTTTAATTATTAAGAAAAGTACTTGAATTATTTATTTTTAAACTCCCTCCCCACAACCTATTGACATTACCAACTTATGCGTACCTATAATTTTATTATTATTAAGTTCATCATCACATTATATTGAAAATTGTGTATCCTTATTAAAACATTAAATAAATAAATATGTACTATTTAATGAATAATGATAATATTAGAAGACATTATTAGCAGTTAATAATAATATTATAATTACTTAAAAATTATAAAAATGTGTTATCATCTAAATATTAAATCTTTGAAAATTAAATAATATTATATTATAGTCAATAGGTATATTATGTATTAAATTTAGATATTGTTCTTAGTGTTCTTACCATATAAAAACTATTAATAAAATATACTATAAATGATATTTTTATAAAACAAAATCGGGCAAGATATCAATTTAACATAATTAAAGAAATAAAAAAAAAAAATTTATTATACATTTTGATAAAATATAATACATTGTTTAATTTTGAAGTACTTAAGTGCTTTCCGTGGTTATAAAATACAATTATACAAAAATGTCAAATGCTGCAACTAGAAAATAATATCCACTTAATATTATTAATATTGAATATAAAATATTAACAAATACAAAAAAAAGTAAACTGAAGTGGTAAGTTACGAGTATTATTTATATTATAAGAAAAAGAATTATGAATAAAAGAATTATCATTCTAGGCATTTTGATTCTTGGAAAGTTATTTATGAAAACTAAAAATATAATCAAAACTTTTCCTGCGTATATCTGGGCTATACCTTAATACCTTATAACTACGAATAAATTTAAAATTACAAGTTATAACTATAAGCTCTTTCTAAAATTAAAATATTTACTAGATAAATAAGTCCCTCGGTTTTTCGTAGACTTTTAAGAGCTTATGTGACGTGTTATGGTTCCTTATATATTTTAAGTTTTAACTTATTACAGATATCGGATAAAAATTAGTATAACGTATATTAGTATAGGTAGTAGGTACTGAATATAAAATCATCCAAATGATTTAATAATATAGCCATGTATAAAGGATTTTCCGATATTCTGGTATTCGTCATCAATGGTGTAATTTATTATGAATTTCCCTTGGGATGGGGGGATTAAATTTTTTAAGTTAAAAACTGTAAACTTTATTAGGTACTTCAAAAAAAAGTAAAATATTATTAAAATAAAATTCCGAGGGACTATTTCCCTCATAACTCTTAATTGTACCTCTATTTTTTATAATCTAACTTTACTATTGCTTGATTAAATATTACCAGTCATATAGTCATAATTAATTTCATTAAACGATTTTAAACAACTCCCGTTTACCTCTTAGTATATACTCTTGTCCTACTTAGGTACAAATACAACTACAATAGTTTGATGACATATTATAATAACATACGCATAATATTATTTACTATTATAGTACCTACCTGTTGATATTACAGTCTTATTATTATTATTATTATTATTATTGTCATATTATAATACGCCGTATTTATCACATTGGTGTACATATTATTATTATGAATATTGAACGGTCACGAACAGCCGTGGCGGTGGTGTCCCACTGCTCCGGATGTGCCTTGTGCGCCTCCCCGATTGACCCGAACAACCTCTTTATTATTATTATTATTATTATTATTACCATTATTTATCTGCACCTTCACATATCTTAAGTGTGTACATGTATATTAATATATTATGTACCATTATATGCTATTGTTTTCGGACAATTCTCTTGCTCGAGTATATAACGTTAAGTACATATTATGTCTGTATATACGAAGTATAAAATTAATGATAAAACTAAATACTTTTTTAGAAAATGACTTTCAATTTGAATTGAATCGGTTTGTGACAAAAATATACTAGTATATCCAAGTAGGTATACTAGGAGATATAATAAGGATTTTGGAAAAAGTGCATTAACAAATTATTATTGTAATTTTAAAATTGATCGGACTCTATGTGAAGAAGCCAAAATATAATATTTAAATTTACATAATATTATAATTATATTTTCTCGCTTTGTATTTATATAATATAATACAGCACCAAACATATTATTATACTCATTTTTTGTAAACATTCTACAGTTTTGCAATGTCGCCGTATATGACTATAAGTAAGTTATAGGTTAGTATAATCTCTTTTACTACAGGTTAGGTAGTACCTATATAAAATACGTTATTCGTTTTAATTGCGCTTAAAAAACAATGCCGTTTTAAACGTATAGGTTCATAAAAACTATATATTGTAAGCAATTATACGTATTTTTTTTTTTTGAAACGATTGTACATAATATAGTAACAATATTCATAAACTTATAATCAACTCGTGGAAATCTTTAACTGCCAGCTGTATATAAAATAGGTACATACAAAAATCTGTCGACTCGCCCGGCCTTGTGTACAAAATATAATATTACAATTGATATCGCGGTGTAATATTAGGTATATAATATTATAATAATCTGTGAGCCACCGTTATTGACACATATAATATAATATATTTTATATTAAAATATGACATAATAATACGACTACTCGCCTAACCGTATAAAACAAGCCATTATTGTTATTGTGTTTATCATCGTCGTTATAATAATACGTACGTATACACAATAATAATAATTGCAGTATTATTAAACCGCCTCGGCCTATTACATATACAAAACTCCACCTGTCGTACACGCACGCGCCGCACAGCGCCACCACAGCATCACATGTTCTACAGGTAAGTATACGATACCTGTATGTGATGGTGCCCGCGGCCGCCGCGTTATCGTCAATACCGGAGAGATTCCGAGAGCCGCAGCCACGCGCCTAGCGCGCTCCCATCGAGTCTTAGTCAAAAGTCTCTCTGATTCTGGCTCTCCATTCACGAGAACGGCGAGCGTTGTCGAAAAAAAAAATACATATAATATGATAATATTATTCGGTCGGTCGGAAGAAGCGCGCGTGCACGCCGCCGCCGCCACAACCACTTCTACCACGACCGCCGCCAGACCGTCAAAACTCGACCGTTCTCGCGTTCATTCATGAACGCCGTTTCTACGCGTTCCCCCCCCCCCCCCGACCACCTCCCCTGCCCGCCGTTACCTCCCCTCCCCGCGATTACGGCCGGAGCCCGCCGCGACCTCAGCCGTCATCGTCGTCGTACACACCGCCCGTGACCTACGACCCCGGACACCATTTAGAAACGACGACGACGACGACGACGTACGCCCGTAAGAAAGTCATACTTGTGTACGGAGAGCTGATAATAAGAGATAATAATAATATTATATATTTTACACGGCGGTCGGGTTAAGTCTCGCGTTGTATATACGTCACGTACAATTATCATCGTTTTGACGTTTTATAATATTAGAACTTAAACGATTTGTACACGAGTCGTATGTGCTATTCAGCAATATTCAATTATCGGCCTACTGCAATATATACCTATTATTATTTGTTTTGTACTCGTGTCGTCTTATGGAGTACACCCTATACAATATATAATAATATACGTACATGTAATATATTGTGTATATTATAATATACTGGTACCTATACAAACTCTGAAATCGAATGTCGCGTTTGAATACAGTTTTAATACTATAGACCACTTTCGTTTCGACATCATATATAGGTACTTTCGAATATTATGAACGACGATAATTTTATCGGTAAGCATAATTTGGCATTGCGTCCATAGATATCTATGACGATTATATCACATATTTTGGCGATCAACAGAAATACGATAAACCAAAATGTTTAACAAACTTTTATGATTGCAGGACGAGCTGACGGTTTTCAATATTGATTTTATAATATCATAAGAATCGTACGTGTGACTGCTGTGGTATAATTAAACCTACTGATGTTTACATCATTAATTGTTATTATTTGTTTATTATAATATTATTATACGAATGTATAGTTATAATCAACTGTACATGAAAAATAAATAAAATTCCTTCTTCGATACTTTTTTGTCGTTTGTTCATTATAGATATAGTTAAAATGAACCGTGTTTAAAATATATTCTATTCAAAGGTGCAATTCGAATATATTATATTATAATGTGCAGATGGTCTCATAAGTTTTGCCAATCTTATGATCAGTTTTTATATACTTATTATAATAGGTAAACGTATTTAATTGCTCAATGGGTATAATATATATAATATACCATAACATGTGGTTATATAAGTATATAACATTCCTTGATTCGGTCTGGAACAATATGGACAATCGATAACATTCGAGTTTATACATTTATTATACACTCATTGTGTCGGGTAATACACCTAAGCAGCTTATCTAAAAATAATTCAAGTGAGTAAGAGAAAGAAAGAAAACAACGGGTTGAGAATTGAGAGAAGGCTTCCGTTTTAATTTATCGTTTGCGCCACCTAATAACACGACTGAGCCGGTCCACCAACAATGCAAACGACATCGTACGGCGTACCATAATCCCTCTACTATCTACACCCATAGATACCAAGTTTTTTTTTTAAGTCTTAATATCAAATACTATTACAAACTAGGGTGTGCACTGTGCGCCTGTGCGTGTTTGACCTTTTCAAAATTTGAATAGGCTACAACACTTAAAACAAGAATTTATGACACTACTTCGTTTGTACATGTACTCGTATATAGCGTATACAGTCATTGTGTCGTTTACAAGTGATTTTTTGAGAGGGAGGCCATCATCAAAATATATTATACATTATGTTAAGGGATGTATCAATATTAATCGATAATGTATCCTAACCATTTCAATTATACAGACAAAATATACCTATGGTTTATTTCATATTATATATATTTATAAATAATACAATATACATATGTTTAAGTGTGTGAAAACATTTCAAAAAGCACAAATATTCAGCATCTTACATTCTTACTCGTACAAAGAAATTTTAAGTGAATAATACCAACATCAATAGGATTGCGTTTGAATGGTAATACTCCTGTGATTTTAGTATTAAGTTAATGTTAACAACACATACGTCTTAAAATGTGGTTATGTATAATATAATAGGTATTTTTGATTCGAATATATTGATATTATTTTTTTTTTTATACAAGTGTGTAACAGAATCAATTGGAATTTAAAAGTATTGACTGTGCTTTCCAAACATGAAGTTCAAGGTTTTCAAAGATGTGATTATAAAAACAAAAACCCCAATGAAATATTTAAATAAATAATAATTATTATATATAAATATATAATAAAAATATCATATTAATCAGTGATTCTCAAACTTTTTATCTTTACCGTCTACTTGTAAAAATAAAAAATAACAGACGCCCCTACCATAAAAAAATGTATTAGTACATCAGTAAGCAATAACAAATTAATTAAGCTTGTAGCTTTCATCACCCCCTTGGATAGCCATATCGCCCCCGAGGGGGGCGGTATTGCCCACTTTGCAGGAAACGCTGATATAAATAATAATTTTTAATATTTAATATTGTAAACAAAATACAGTAAATACACTAATTATTTTTAAATATTTATTCCATAACTACCACATCATAATATTTAGGATTTTTTTATGATTTATTAATCATCATATATTTACAATGCATCTTTAGTTATTTGTTTTTGAAATACAATAAAATAATTATTGTCAAAAATCAACAACGCTAAATATTCTTGTTTTCCTTAATTTATTTTTATTTTTCCATGATTATTAAGAAAAGTCCGAAGCTTTTACTTTTGATCCCCCCGCACACACGCACAAATAATAACTTGGTCAAATTTGAATCCAGAAACTTATAGCATAAAAAATCAAGTACTTTTTTTATTATTATAAAAATGATGCATGTTATAAAATTAGTAGTATAATTTATCTATCACTCAACTACTCTAATGTACGAGTACATTATTATACAAATGCTTCATATAGATGCCACATTGTGTTCAACTTGATAGGTATATAAAAATATAAAAAAACCAACATTAAATGCCATAAAAACCAAATACAGTTTATTAAGCGAAATTAATTATTATTATTCAATATTAAAATTTTAAATATTTACAACAGTAAATCAATTGATAATAAATTATTAAAAAATAGTAATATAATAATAATAAAAATACATCTTCAGATCTCTAAAACTGTATTTGTTTATGGTATTGTATTTATCATAAATTGTATTTTGTAGCCAAAACATTATAATTATTATATTAATTTTTGTTAGAAAAAAAGGTCAGAAAATTAAAACTTCAATATTTAAGTTAAACTATGAAGTTAATATTCCCAACACATTTACACAACTTTCTGGTAAACTTATGTGTTATTAACAAAAATGTAAGCCTGTATTAAAAGAAAACAAACCTATTGTGTATGATACTAAGATAAATGATTCAAGATTTATGATTTTTTTAATTTCATTAATACAATTTTGGTACTCTCGAGGAAGAGCTTAAAATTACTATGATAATCATTACTTTTTATAGTTCATGTATTACTATTTAATCATACATCACACAACTACAGCACTTAAAATCATTGCACTAAAGTTTGATGGTAATGTACCTACCTATCATTTAAACATAACTGTGGCAGGTTGATTCGAATAGTTATGTAATATAATATAGTTCCCAACTTGTGAGGTTTTCATGACACATACCTACTACATTTTGTTAAGACAATATTTTATTATTACATGATAAAATAACATACTGCGGCTATTATTCTTTTAAATTTGTTAGTCTAATAATCATGTCTATAACGTTTATTATTATTATTTTTTTTATATTTTCTTTTAAATACATTTATAAAATGTTTCTCAAATATAATATAGACTATAGTCTTAAAGTAATCTACTATAAACCAGCGTCAATTACTATATCATGAACATAATTTTACATTCCGAGACGTTCTTCACATATTTATAATCCAGTCGAAATATTTCTATTTTTTCCTCCATCTATATCCACTATTATAGCCTTCCGGGGTCAGACTGACCATCCGGTACTACATTTTCGGCCACGGTAATCACAATAACTTGCCGTTTTAACATTTATTGTACATTTTACTATGTTCCATTCGTTTTCTTTACTTCTTAGATGTCACGATGGACGTTTTAATCGTGAAAATCTTCGTTTTTCAAACATTTGTTGATCAGGGGAGGGTCTTTTTAATCGAATTATTGTTTATGTATATACATATATAAGTATATAATTTTTTTTTTTAAAACGTCGTATAGACTTGTATATAAATCACGTGTATTTTGTTCAGGGTGAACAAGATCGGACGGAGGAGACAAGCAAAACAAAAAAGACTGGCGGAGAGGTCGAGGAGGTGGCAGAGAACCTGGCGCATATATACACATATAGGAGTGGCCTTGCATCTCATTAAACTGGCCGGTGTATATAATATACAGTTATATATATATATAATATATAAAATATATACAATGTACATGTAACATATAGATATATATAAATGTGTATAGAGTTGGGTCCCATCAAAAGGTGTGATGACCATCTGGTCACCCATTAAATTATTACCAAATAATGGGTTAACAGGCGTATGGAAATTATTTTAGTTTTCTGCAGGCTAGATTGAAGAGAGAGAAAAAATAATTTTAAATATTTTATGTTTTACTTCTAATTTGATTTTTTGGGTGAAATTAAAATAAATAAAGTATATTTATATTGCAGTAGTGCCTTATTTTCGATTAAATTTAAACAGAAATAATAATTGACAACAAACCATACAACCTATAAACCAATCGCATAACTATTACAGTTTTATGTACATTATATTATACTACATGAATTTTATACATAACAATTTAATTATATTATATAATATAACAGTATAATTAATGAAAATACATATAATATGAATTTAAAAATATATTTGCAATTACAAAATATATTACCTAAAAGTTAAATTTTAAATTATTAAGTTTCTTCTTAGTAAATTAAGTAAGCTAGATTACCTACCTATACTTATATAATATGTTGAATAATTTTATATATTATTATTTTAAAAATAATACACCAATGTAATATAATACAATACAAATGATGATTTCATACACTATGCCTAATATTATGTATGGATACTTTGATTCATTTACAAATAAATAATATTATTACATAAGTGTGTGATGTATATGCTGTACCTAATATAAAAAAACCTAATAATGAAATTCGATAGGACCATCAAACCGTGTCACAAACCGTTTATGCTACAAATTTTTGTAACAATAAATTTAAAGAGAAAAAAAATATCCTAATCTAATCCTAATTATTCTAAACAACTGATAAAATTGAAAAATGGCTTAATAAAAAACAGTACATAATTACCATACAGTGTCTTAATGGTGTGTACGGCTGGTTAAAAATATTCAAGCATCCTTTCCGCCTAAAAAAGGGGCTCAAAGAAAGATTAAAAACATCAATGTACAATTTTAAAACCAATTAATTCATCAATTCATTGAGAATCTAAAATATGTATTTTATAGGCATATATTATTTAATGTTAATTTACAATGAATCATAACCATTATAATACTATGGAAATTTATTGAACAGTGCCAAAATGAACTTAGTTGATATAAAATACAAGGTCATTGTGTACCAAACAAACCACCAAGTTTGCTCGTCCTACGAAAAATAAAATGTTTGACGATTCACTCTAAAAATAGATGAGCTGAAAATAAAATCTGATCGAGTCCGTTCTTGCAGGGTTATAAGAATAAGAATTCAAAAATGCATATAATTTTCAAGTGTGTTAACATAATTGAATGTTTAACTGTGCATATTTTGTATTACTTTAGAATATTTATTTTATAAAATATGTTTTATACATAATAGGAAAAAACAAATTAGAAATAAAAGAGTATAATAGAACATAAACTGTAGTATACTTATAATATCAATTTTTACTTGCCACTTACTCATTTATACTTTTTAGTTTCGTTGTATAAACACCGTTTTAATTTATAATTCATCACAAAAAATTTAATAAAATGATGACACTCTTATATATGTAGTTATACGAGTATGTAATTATATAAGTAACTATATACCTATAATTTATTATTTATCAAAATATTAGTGTGAAATACATATACACAAATTATCAATTGACTTGTACTTTATATTTTATAATAAGCTTATTTTGAATTAAATTTGATATTTTAAAATTAAAATCATAAAATACTATGTAAAAAAAAACATATCAAAATAGATTTTTTTATTAATTTTATCAAAATAGGAACACTAATCTCTACTGAATGAAGCTAAGTATAAAAAGTAATAATTCGTTTAATCTGGTTCAATATATTTACTGTTTTTGTTAAAATATTTATAAAATTAAAACAATTTATAAAAAAAAGGGAGAAAGTAGGTAACCACTCTGCTCTACAGTAGGTGTCGAGTACTTATTACCTCGTCATTGAGTAATTCACTATGCTATGCATATTAAATTTGAATTCAATAATAAATTATTACTTATTAAAAATGATTCTGAAGACGATCTGTCTATATTACTAAGTATACATAGTATACTTCATGATATATTTTTTGATGTGTACATTAAAGTAATTAATTTTACTGTTATAGTATTACTCTTACAGGTTGATTTAATTTTTAATAATAATTATTTTTTTAAATATTTTATCTAAAATATTTATGGATTTCGGTGATCTTTTTTTAATTCTAGTATATTAACAACTTATAAGCAACTTTACACTACATTTTCAACCTTTTCGACTAAGCAAAAAATATTTTTATAGACATTTATGGAAAATAAATTAAAATAGTCTAAGTGAAGACAGACAAACCTTTTGACAACCATAGTTAAATAATTTTTAACCTAACTTAGATTCCAAACATCCAAACAATAATTCAGAATATTTTTAACAAATTTAATGTTCGTATCTCCCGCCGATTGTTTTAAAAAATATTGAAAATGTTTAACCTCTCAAAAGTATTAAATAGAGCTCATTTTTAACAAAAAAACTATCAAAAATAATGATCAGAGCATTATTTTCTACTATCTTTATTCTTTAGAAACAAAAAAAAATTAATAATAACATATAAAATATATTATATATTATAATAATAATATTGCCTAATACATTCATCACTCTACACAGAATCCAACACTTAAATAGGCTTTTAATTTTCGTTTTAATTAATATAAAACAAAAATGATAAATATTCTGATTATCACCAACTGTCATTTTTAGATAGTTAAAAATCAAATTACCCAGTAAAATAATCACTTTTAACTAATATTTATATGTACCAAAAAGATGTATCCAGTAGTTGAAATCTTTAAATGAATAACAAATTTTATTAGATTATTAGTATTTGAACTTGCATAGTTTGATTTTACTACTATTTATGTTATTTGCATTGTATATAAACTAAAAATAAATGTTTATTTTTAAATGCTAATATAAATTGAAAATATACAAGCATAATACCATAGACATTTAAATTTATATAAACGTACTTAATTTAAGGAAATATATTATACACTTTCACTATAGGAAATAATAGGAAGTATACCTATTGAAGGTTTTAAAAATTTACACTTATGTGTTGATACTATTTTTTCATTGATTATTTAGTACTTGATAGATAATAAGTATTTATAATTTATATATAATATTATCCATTGTCCCTATTATATTCATATATTTTTTTTTTAATAAAAATAGTTATAGATTTCCTAAAATTAGAAATTAAATATATAACAAATATTACAATAAGAAATACTTAAGATAATATTTTAAAGAATTACCCAATTTGTATTTACCTACCTGGCTACCTACATAAAATTATCAAGTACAATATGTTACAATATGTTAAAACTTCCTTATAATATCATTTTCATTATCCATTATCATAATTATCATTATCTTCTTAAAATTTTAACTATATAAAAATAATAAAAATTCTAATTTTAGTAATTACTAGAATCTAAGGTTATACACTACTTTCAGTTACCAATATAGTAGTAATATATAGTGTACAAAATAAAATAATAAAATTTTAAGCCCCATAATTTTTAAAAATGTTCAGGGATTCCCAAAATGTATTTTATAACTGAATAAATGTACTTAGTTTATATATAGGTATACTATAGTTTATAATATTAAACTATAACAAATTTAATTTTAAAGTATTTTTATACATACTAAAAACAACAATCGGAGTATACATATTATATTTGAAAAGTAAAACAAGGACAAATAAAAAATAAAAAAGTGCTTACATTAATCACGTTTAAACTTAATTTGTTTTTAGGTATTCATCAATATAACCAATTTACATATTTTTACTTGGTATTTTAAATATTGTTGAAGATGAATAAATTAGAACTCATTACTGATAAAAATATTCAATAAGTCGTTTCCTGGACAAATTAGTTTGAAATATTATTTTTTTTTTTTAATATATATTATATATTATTATTTATTTATATATAGTTTTTTTAAAAAAGTCCTATACGTTTCTAAAAGATAAATTGTAAGCAATTTTCAAATTTAAATTTTAAATTTATTTCTAACATTAATTGAATGTTAATGTCATTATTCTGTTCTTTTTTTTGAATACCACCTACTTATTCTAATCATAATTTTATTTTTTATTTTTTATTATCTAGGTATACAATTTTACTATACTTTTTATGCCTGGATTAAAGCCTTTTTCCTTTTTTATTTTATTTCTAACAGACATGTCATATATCACTCTTTCAGAACACAAAGTCGACAAATACAAACAGTTTACAGTACCCATTTGTTTCATGTCAGCCTGTCACAATGGGTCATAAAAGTGTGTTCACTGTATGGCTCACATCACGGTGGTTTTATTTCTCGGTCATTTTATTTTCTATTTAATTTATCGTTGGTTAAAAGACAAGAGTAGCCAAAAAAACGACAATTGTAGTATTGTACTACCATACAACAATTTCAAACGGTTGTAAATAAAAACAATTTTGGTCAACATTGATCATTGTTCGAATAATAGAAGGTGGCAAATGGGCGTGGAATTTTGTCAGACAATTAATCAATATTAAGTATTCATTGGTTATGCGAACCAGTTGCGAAATTGTTTTCGTTGCATAAAACATAATATACATAATCCATGTCTGTTAAAATCAGTATCAATAATAGTTTTAGTTTGGATCAGAATCTGTAGGAGAACTTGAACCTAAAGTTTATGTTGTTAATAGTATTATAAAGGTCATTATTTTGTATCAAATCATATCCATCTCTAGTTCATCGGGTAACAAAAAAAAATTTCACGAGTGCGATGGTGCAGTGGTACAGTGACATATTGTTCTTATGCTTGCTAATATAAATCATGTTGTGAATCTTATGATAAAGAGCAATTGTTTCTGAAATTAATATATTTATATTATATTAACTTTTTTATGGTGATTGATAAATATATACGTTCTATATTGGTTCGTAATTTAATTTAATAAATAATATATTAAACGGGTAATTATAATTTTTGATTTGTTTTTCCGTGTAAATAGTTTTGTTTTGTAAGTTCTTTAATTGATTAAAAACTAAAAAAATAGTTTTGATCTTGTACACTGATTTGTCATAATATAATAGAGAATCGTGAGAACGAAGAAATCTAAATTCGTAAGAGGCCTTATCGGACCGCCCTCGTGGACCAGCCAACAATAAACAATTTTCGGTAGGCCAAAATTCAAATGGATAACAATAGACCTCCTTCAAAGACGTCGATAATTAGTCACGATAATAACTACGGGACCACCTAATTGAATTTTTAATATAGTTTTATTATTTAGTATTTTTTTTATATGCGTTAGCTTTGACTGTCATCTTTCCCACGAATATATTACATAAAAGAATCGTTTTTCTATGTTTGAATTCTTGATGTTTTTAACATAATAATATCAGCTTCTCCGGTTCTCTCTCAACTAGTCGCTATTATAAGACATCATTAATTTCAACAATTTTAAATGTTATTTGATATTAAAACTATTTTGAAATAGTAAATTAATAATGACTTAAACTATTGTGTTAAAATTATTTCATGATGAAATAAAAATAAATAAATACTTAAACTTTAAAACTTTAAAACTATAAATTTATATTATTAGATGCATATAATATTTACCTATACACAGTAAGGTGTAAATAATGGCTTTGATGAAGTCAAGCCCTAATTTATAGTATTTATTTGTGATAGGTATTACAATGGTTATAATACTTTGAAAATCAACATTGAAGTATCATTAAAAGATGAGTTCTTTAATTAAGCAAATCATAACTGTTGAAATCGTAGATCAAGTATTTTTACTGTGCATTGTACATAATGTAAACTCACATCAAATGGCTTATGTCTTGATTAAAAAATAAATAAATAAACAAAAATATATTTATAGTTATAAATACAATATATTATGTTTTAAAATTAATCAAAACACAATATATTCCAAATAAATACTAATTATTGATGTCGAAAAAATTGTAAACTTTATAAATTTTCAACTATAATATATACGCATTACAAGTCAACTAATAAACAATTATGCATGTATGTATCCTATCATTTTATAAATCAACAATTACTATTTATAAAGTTATCAAATCTTTTAGGAACCAATCGTTAACTTAACAAATTCATAACTGTTAAAATAATAACTAAAAAAAAAATGATAAATATTAATTTTTGTCTAATAGTAATTTGAAAATACGATACAAAAAAAAAAAAATATTAAAAATAAGATTTTATTTTACATAGTGATGTTTACTTTAAAATATGAATTCAGCAGAAAGGAAGCATACATTAACGCCTTAAAATTTAAATGATTAACTACAAATCAGGTATGTTCATTATGCTGACTATATTATACTCCTTTATAGTTTTTAATGAGTAATGATATAATACGAATATTTTAGAATAATTTAGAATAAACTATGATTATAATTAATTATCCTTTATTTTAATAACTTAAACTCTAGTACCTTAAAATTAATTAAAAGTTCTTCTTAAGTTGTTAATATAGGTTTTTAATAATACCAAAGTTACATAAACATGATTTTTTCTAAATTTTTCGGTCAAGAAAATATTTAAATAATTTTATAAAATGTTTATAGCTAAGAATAGAAAATTTAATACAAATTGTCTCATAAACAGTTAATACTGAAACCAACAATTTTAAAATATATATAATCGTAATTTATTTTATGAAAATTCCAACTTGAAATTCAAACGAAGAATAATGATATTAGTTATATTGTTGTATTTAAAAAAATATATTATTTGTGAGATACTTGAAACTTTTAACTCTCTATTATTATATTGTAGATATATACATAATAACATTAACAAAATAAATACAATATTCTTGGCAGTAATTAATTCAACTCATCATAATATACCATATACCAGGGGTGGCCGCATGTGGCTATCGTTATAATCAGATATGGCTCGCATCTTATTTATAAAATCAAAATTTTCTTATTACTGTTATGAATTTGAATTTTGTTTTGTAAGCGTTTATAAAAATTTATCAAATTATATAAATTTTAAAATGTATTTTTAAGCACTTTGGCTCTTGGCTCTTAGTATAATTTTATTGTATGTGTCCACACTCCATATAGCTCGTAAACACACTCATATTGGTCATCCTTGTTATAATATATATTACTAATTATGAGAAAAATTAATTTGTTAACTATAATTTTTCCTATTGTATCACGTATTTTATTACGATATATTCCCGATAATACGCAATGAATCAACATAATTTCATTGGTTTTAACGTGATGACGTTTATAATTAGCCAATAGGTAGGTTTTATATTACAATTCATTTGAAAAAAAAATGTTTTAATTGTTGTAGTACTGAACTACTAGATAAAAATTATATTCGTTCATAATTGTCTCCACTTGCCAGTGACGTAAATGATGATACCATTGACGTCAAGGGACACGCAACAAGTACCCATGGTAACCACGCTTTGATGACGTGAATGCCAGCAGTTTATTGATCCTTAAATAACATTTATGAATGAACAACCCTGGAAGGGATAAAGTTACCCTTGAATAGAATTCCCTGCGAATTGCGAAGTATGTTTTTTTTATATCAACCGAAAAAAATCGTGTAACGTATATAGTTAATGTCTTCCTTTTTATAAAAAAAAAGGAGCAGAATGAGATTGAGAACAATAATTATGATTTTACTCTTTATAAAATATAACAAAAATTATGAATTATTTAAATATAGCAATATTGCAATACTTAATCGTTAATGATTTAATACCACATAAATGTGCTTCATACATACAATTTCAATATTAGTATATATATGTGTACAATAATACGTGTATATAGACTACCTATACATTGTATGCATACTAAATAATATAAATATGTTTTTAGCCATATGAAAAAGTAGTCTTTTTTGCTGCAAAAAGATTAAACTCTTTACAATAGAATAATTCCGTTTGATGTTTGTGAACTGCTTATTGTTTTTCCCCACTGCCGACTATTTTTAAATGTTTATTGCTAGTAAACTAACAGTATTTTGGCCTTTTAAAAATTATAATTATTACATAGTAATTGTATTGTAATTATTTCTTATACAAAAAAAAAAAAAGAATTATTGTACATAACTTACATAAATACCTATTATATTTATTTAATAAATTATATTATAATTATTAGTTTTTGACTAGGTATTATGTATTTGAATTACTATTTTTTATTTATTAAAATATTTTTGAAAAACATCGTGTAAAACAAATAGATGCGCTTATCAGAAAAAATAATGTGCTGTGAAGCTCAAATACCACAAAAAAAACAATATACGACAATAATTAAATATAAATATAAATTTACTACCTAATATATTTTCTTTCTTGTTTATATTATAATATTTAGTGTCATTAATAATATATACTATAAAAATAAATAACAATAGTAGTATAGTAGTCAAAAACTATACAGTATAATATACAGCTTTACTAAATAAATTTAATAGATAATTATACAGGTTACAGTTTACATATTATAATTGTTTTGTTCTTTTTTTTGTGTATACCTAGGTAATAAATTATACAATAAATAAATTACTTTATAATAATTGTATATTTTTTAAACGACCCAATTGCTGTTTGGCTGCAAGAAGCCTATAAAACAGCCGATCGTTTGGAAAAATAATATGTATATACTATTTTACATTATAGAGTTCGCAAACGGACTACTCCATTACAAGATGTCTATAGTCTCAACAATAAAATTTATTTTCCTTGTATCCTACGATATGTGTATGTATAAAAGTAAGTTCAACGAAACAAAACAACCAAAGATACCTAAGTTGAACTAGCTTTTAAAAATAATGTTAGGTGATTATAAATAATTTCATAATAATTTACTATAATATAAAAGTTTGATATACTTTGCAGTAAATAATTGCTATAAGAAATATAAAGATGTATAAAATATAAAATTTATATTTAATGTTTTAACAAAAACAACTATTTCCACAGTTCAAATATTTAAACGAGTAAACCCAAAATATTTTTAAGCTCCTGAAAATATTATGAACAAATACCTAGCTCAAAGAAATTATTAATTTAAATTGAATTACTTATCATTAACAACAATAAAATAAAACAAACAAAAATAATTTATAATTTTTAGTTATAATTAATTTCGGTATTGTTTATAAATTATAATATTATGCGCGATTAATAATACATAGTAAGTAATAATAAAACTTGTATATTAATTTTAAATATCATTTTATGTCAATTAAATCGAGTATGAAAAAATAAAAATAAATACACTATTATCTCAATAAACTGTAATACAACCGCTATCTATCTATTTGTACATTAACAATTTATTTTAAATCATAAAGTGAATAGTGGTGCACTCTAACGTTGTATAGCCAAATCTAATACTAATAAAAATATATTATAAACCTTTCAGTTGATTATTCATAGCATTGATCAAATATACTTATAAAATTTATAATAAAATAAATTTCAATAAAATATGCTGGCTAAATGATATTTTTTATTCATTTTCTTTTAATAAATATAAAAAACTAATAAACTGCTTATTTCTAAACTATTGTTTTTATCGTTATAATTTTGTAAAAACATTTAAATAACTAACGTCAGTTTTTATATTCATGAATAATATATTTTATGTCTCTTCGATTATTTTTTTTTATTTATAATTTCTAAATGTTTTCGTCAACTCGTTTCAGACGTTTTGAACCAATCATAATATTGTTCAAGTAGAATTTGTTATTTTTTATATTCTATACAAATCATTACACCATTTTAGATTCGTATAGATGCTCACAACAATGGATGTAATTTTAAATTAATGACTGTTGCTATTCTTCAGAACATGGATCCGAAATAGTCATATTATGTACCTACCTCAATGTTACACAACAGCTAATTAAACGTACATTTTAAAAAAGGTATATCGCGAGTCCACTTATAGTGGTAAGAAATTATTTTTATGTAAGTCTTAGTAAACACGGCTAACTCAAACTAGGTAGGTTCCTCGTCCAAGTAAGACAGTTTTATGTATTTTGTAAATATATGTGTAAGTATAGATATTAGATACCCACTTAGACTTATCAAATTATTTTTAGTATTTGTTGTAGTTGTAATGTAGTATATAATATAAGTATTTTAATGACTTACAGCTCTTAATAAATGTATATAGATAGAGAATCAACCGTAGTTATGGTACCTAGATGAAATCTTGGTGACTAGAGGATTTCGGTGATCAAGTAGATCGGAATAAAAATTGTTTGTGGAACATCATCTCTGTAACTGTAATATTCATATACTGTGTACCTTAAACATTATTATTATTATTTTATTTTATTGTCAACATTGTCGTATCCTTATGCATTACCACTCATAACGACATAACGGACGACTACGAATTGGTTCCCAATTGTCGAATTGGTTTCCGGGTTGTCTACAGGTAAAATATGAGTTGGTTAACATACGAGTCTTCACTCTTCATTGTGTATATAACACATTAATTATCGCCGGCCGGCAACACACCACAATACACATACGATAGTATTACCGATTTTTCGATTTTTCGATATTTTATATTATTTTGTTATATACGATTACAAACTCCAGTTCGTAAAACAGTGCAAATTGAATGGATATAATTGAACTAAATTTAATATGTTCACGCTGATCAGTCAGAACTCCGTTACACATTTAAACATCATTATGTGAGTAATATTTATTTATTTCAATTGTTATACTTTTATAGACTAAAAAAAACTTAGCGTATTGTAATTTTAATAGTTCGACTAAATTTTTATCTATTAATTATTATAGGTATCTACTTATTATTATACAGCATGCATTTATATATAAAGTATATTTTAAGAATTAGAAAATTGCGTTGAATTTAAATAATAGTACCCGTAGAGGAAGCTGTAATGGTATCATTTGTATATAACGACTATTTTTTTTTTTTTTTTATTAATTATGTTTTACGAACACGCCAGTTTGCGATATATCATGTATTTAAACATGTTACCTAAGCTAATTTATAATCGAACATTTATAGCCTTATACTTATTTTGTTAGATAATTAAATACGCATTTAAATTCAACACTGGTAAACTGGAAATGGGCGAATGTCGTGCTACGATAAAATTAAAATTATTCTAATTAAATGTATAATTCAATATTTATTTGTTTATATTACCTATATATTATAAATTATTTATTTTGGAGTATGGAACACATTTTATACGCGAAAAAGTGCAATTGTTCTTGATAATATCTGTATTATCAATTATTATTTACTATAGTCGATCGACGTTCGCTCGTATTCGCTTACAATGTGGATTAGGACTAACGAAGACACCACAATAAAAAAACGCGCCTCTTGTAATACCTCATAAACGACATGGACGACGTTATTGTATGTCGCTTAACAATAAAAGATGTTGAGAAAAATTACACAATACTATATAATATACTATACTTAACACTATACTATAATATTAGAATTTTTCAATAAAGCATTTATTAAGTACCAATTAAATAATAATTAATATCAAAAGACAAAAAATATTGAATTTTTTTCCATGTATAGTTACATATAACATATATAATATAATAGTTTTGAAAAAAATATATTCTTAACTTATTATTATAATTATAATTAAAAACATAGTTTTTATGATTTAATATATAATATCAGAAGAAAACAATCAAAGTTAAAATATAGCGACTTTATAAAAATAAATTGTGTACAGCCAGCGGTGATCTTGTTTTCTTCATTTAGTCGATTTAAAACAATTGTAATTTCATAAATAAAACAAAATGATTTATCAATTTTTCCCGTATTGATAAAATTTTCAAACAGCTAGATTATAGTAAAAATACCAACTACCTATAACTAAAATGTCTATAAAAAATGTATGCCAATGATGTATTTTAATATTTTTAGAATACTGCGAAGATCGACTTTTATAGAAAATGTACTAAATTTTCATGATTTAATTTTGAAATTGAAAATTTTTATAAATTTTTAACAACAAAATAATTTAGGTACATATTCTACTATTCTAGTAATTATTACGGAAGCTGTCAAAATGTGTACTAATATAAATGCAAAATTGGAAATTATAGTGAGTTAAAAATATATTTAGGTTTAGTTACTTTTAAGTTTTTAACTATACAATTACTTCAAACCCTTATAAAATTATATTTTCGATATTTTTATTTTTGTAAAAGTAATTTATGAGGAAATTTGTATAACATTTTCAAGTTTTTATTAATAAATAAAAATTTTATTGTACATAAATAAGAAAAAAAAACTAAAATTTAAAATAATACCAACTTACTATCAGTTCTATTTATACTTAAATAGCACAAAATAGCAAAAGTATAGGTACCCAGCGGTTGCACAACGCTATGACAAACAAAATGTTTGTCATGAGCATTATGAAATGAAATTGGATACCTAGATACCTATATTATGCATTGTAATAATTATATTATTCTAGCCTATTTTATATGTACAAATTATATAAAATTAGTTTTGAGTTGATTTAAATTTGGAGGTCTGAAAATTGTCTGAATAATCAGGTACGTAACACGCCTATTATCCTTATTCCTTAATAATAACTTATGAATAATACAGATGTTTTTATAAAATATACATAAAAATAGATAGGTTTACGCAGAGACGAACTTTTTTTTAACTAACTTCCTGAGTCCGAATAAAAAGTAATTAATTAAATAGGTATTGATAAATAAAACAATTCATTAAGCACGGAACAAAGGGACGTGGCGGACAAAAATAAAAGGAGAAGGAAAGATAACACGTAGATAATTCTCTTGGTATTTTTCATTTGTTTTACTGGTAACACTGTTGTCCCAGTCGATTACGATAAGATTATTGATAATATTTGTTTTTATTATTATTATTATGATCATTGTTGTAAAGTTTTAAAGCTTTAATTTTTATTTTATACGACCACCTCAATAAATTATTAAAAGAAAAAAGACAATTTATTGAAAATTAATAATTACACTTAACAATATGTATACATTAACATCTAATTTATAGACATTTTTAAAATAATTTAGAGTTCAACACTAATATAAACATCAACATCATTATTATACTTAGAATTGTTAATAAATAGACTGCAAAAATTGAAGGTAGAGTAATAGAATCAACATATTTGTTTTTATTTTATGATATTAGAATTGGTTAAGACATTTCTATAATATTATTGATTTTATACTGAATAACTTAATAATTCATATATTCAAGATTCTTTTTTAAATTAATATTATTTTGGAACATATTGTAGATATTTAAAAAACACTTTAAATAACCTATTTAATGATTATTCATACCTACGAGTATTCTTAAATCTTCAGAAGTAACAAAGTATATCTATACTTATGTATTAGTTTTTAACTTAGCAAAATTAGAATTTTAAAGTTTCAAAATCTTTTTTATAGTTTTTATTATGTTTTTACATATATTTTAATTATCTTATTAAAAAAAACTATCATTTATTCTGTATTCTCACTTCTATGTTTTGCTTTTAATAAGACTCGGCGTATGATAAATACTTAAATGACTGTTTCACAATAAAATTAGTTTTAATCAACATTAATAATAATATTAACACATTTGACATTTTGAAGATATTATGAAAATTAAAATAATTTATAAAATATAAATATACTCATAGGGGCTAAAGGTTGGGTTTGCTTATGTGATAGGTCAATTCATAGTTGGAAAATTTTTTATTAATACTTGTGGGCAAGTGCTTAAGCTTTAAAATTAATTATGTCATAATCATTTAAAAATATTTCCAAATGTATCAATGATAATAATTAATAGAATCTTTAATTATTAAGTATAGTGTTTATTATTATTTTTTTTTTTTGCAACAGGTCCGTGGGATTGGTGTTCTCCACCTGTGCATCTTTTTTCGTCCATTAGTGCACGATCTAGTGCACTACATATGGGTCCAATGGAACCAGATTCACCTTTGCCTAATCGGCTAACACACGTCTCTGATAAACATCCAAGATGTATGTTAGCCGAATTCAGTTCTATGCGCCGTCATCGTGAATTATGTGATGTTGTTCTCAATATCAACAATCGAAAAATATTCGCTCACCGTAACATTTTATCAGCGTGTAGTCCTTACTTCAGAGCTATGTTTAATGGAGATCTAGCTGAGTCTCGACAAACAGAAGTCACCATACGTGATATGGATGAAATAGCAATGGAACTTTTAATTGAATTTTGTTATTCAGCTCGAATCACAGTAGAAGAATCTAATGTCCAAACACTTCTTCCAGCTGCTTGTCTATTGCAGTTAACTGAAATACAGGATATCTGTTGTGAGTTTTTAAGAAGACAACTCGATCCATCAAATTGTCTGGGCATCAGAGCATTTGCAGATACACATTCTTGTCTTGATCTTTTACGTGTAGCTGATAAATACACACAGCATAATTTTCAAGAAGTTATGGAGAGTGAAGAATTTCTTCTTCTTCCAGTTACACAACTAATCGATTTAATTGCCAGTGATGAACTTAATGTAAGAACAGAAGAGCAAGTGTTCAGCGCTGCAATGTCTTGGGTGAAATATAATATTTCTGAGCGACGGCAAAATCTTCCACAGGTACTTCAGCATGTACGATTACCTTTATTAAGTCCCAAGTTTCTAGTTGGCACAGTAGGAGCTGACTTATTAGTTCGTAGTGATGAAACATGTAGAGATCTCGTTGATGAAGCTAAAAATTATTTACTGTTACCACAAGAACGACCTTTAATGCAAGGACCCCGAACTCGACCTCGCAAACCTACTCAAAGGGGTCAACTTTTATTTGCTGTTGGAGGTTGGTGTAGTGGAGATGCTATAGCTTCAGTTGAACGTTATGACCCACAGACAGAAGATTGGAAGTTGCAGGCACAAATGAGTAAGCGAAGATGTGGAGTTGGAGTAGCTGTACTTAATGATTTATTATATGCAGTTGGTGGACATGATGGACAATCATACCTTAACAGTATAGAACGATATGATCCTCAGACCAATCAATGGTCTTGTGACGTGGCTCCTACAACTTCATGTCGAACAAGTGTTGGAGTGGCTGTTTTAGATGGTTTACTGTATGCAGTAGGAGGTCAAGATGGTGTACAATGTTTAAGTCATGTTGAACGTTATGACCCTAAGGAAAATAAGTGGAGTAAAGTGGCCCCTATGACAACAAGAAGATTAGGTGTTGCTGTTGCAGTATTAGGAGGTTATTTGTATGCGATTGGTGGGTCAGATGGACAATCACCGTTAAGTTCTGTCGAACGTTATGATCCAAGACAGAATAAATGGACAGTAATGGCACCAATGTCAACAAGAAGGAAACATTTGGGATGCGCTGTTTATAAAGATATGATATATGCAGTTGGAGGCCGTGATGATTGCATGGAATTAAGTAGTGCTGAAAGATATAATCCACATACAAATTCGTGGTCTCCAATAGTTGCTATGACATCTCGAAGAAGCGGTGTAGGTTTAGCTGTGGTCAATGGACAACTATATGCTGTTGGTGGATTCGATGGAACAGCATACCTAAAAACAATTGAAGTATACGATCAAAGCCAAAATCAGTGGCGGCTTTGTGGTACTATGAACTATAGGCGTCTTGGAGGTGGTGTTGGAGTAATGAGATCACCTCAAACGGATAACAATTTTTAAACTATTTCAGAATCTGTTTATTTTATTATATAATTAATAGTGTAGATTTATTGTTTATATTGTTTTATTTCTACTCTACTCTAATCAGTCACTGAGATGTATTTTAATTTAAGAAAAATTATTATTTTTAAAGTGCTATTGTAGAATTTTTTTTAGCAATACAATGCAACTTAAATATATATTAATTGTAACTTAAAGCTTTAAAGATAATTTTCTTTGGTGTATTAATCACAAATAAATTGATAATACATACAATGTGTGTTAACTCAATTTGATAAAAATATATATATTATGTTAATAAAATTTAATTCAGTTAGAACAACTTGATGTAATAAGATGTTTTTTACATCCCACTATGAAATTGGAAAAAAAATGAAAAATCTTAATTTATAACGTTGAATGTTTACATTTTATAGATAGGAAATTAAAATAATAACTAATAGAGTTCAGAAATGTTATAATTCTATACTATCAACTGTTAGAAAAAGTATGTTCAAATTGATTTTTAAGTAGGTATATATAACAACCTAATGTGTTCTGTAAAATTGTATACTAAATAACTTTTAACATAGTTCAATATTGTGTTATAACTTATAACATCTATCAATCTGAAAATACTTGGGAGATGTATACATTTTATGTGTTTAAGGAAAAAGTAAAATTTAATCATAAATTCTTGCATACTGCATAAAAAAATGTCTTCCTTTTATTTTGCTAAATTTTAAAATTAATCTGTAAGTTGAATACTTAGCTTTAAACTCAGAAAATATTAATCAATGTTAGGCCATAATATATTATTAAATTAAATAATTTTAAAACTAATGTAAACCTTTTAGTTTTAAAAGTAATTAAGACCAAACAATGTGTTTTAGTGTTTTTAAAATTATATTATTAGATATAATTAGGACTAAGATTTTTTTTGTTCGCAATCAAAATCTGAAATATGCACTTAATTAAAAAAAAAAATGTTCTTTTATTCATTTTTCAATATGTGTAATGGCTATATATACTTAGGCACATAGTGAGTAAATATTTAATTATTATTAATACATTTAAAAAAAAAATGTAACAATGCCATTCTTATGTGTTTCAAATTACCTAATCATACTTGATATTTTAAAGAAAGAAATCATCAATAATTTAAATGTAAAATAAACTAACTGAAACTCACAAAAATATCTAATTGTTGTACAATATTACTAATATTAGTTATTAATATTTTATAGTATTTATAATTAATAATATTACTGGTGCTAGATTATATTTAACCATTTTAATTTGTACTGGCTATATCCTATGGTTAAAATGTCCTTAGTAACATTCGTATATTATAATGTACTTACACGGTATATCGATCTATTGGATCATTATTCTATAAAATATTGACCTATAATAACTTATAAAAATGTTTTTTTTATAACGACTTATAAGTAATAAGTGTGAAGCTGAAGAGACGACGAACAATATTGTACTTATGCAATAAGCATGAAACGTGGTTATTGGAGTATTGCGTACCTAGTGTAATATTTTGAACCCTCGCATTGAGGGTGATATTTACGATTTATGGAACTAGAATTATTGTCCGTGCAAAAGTCGGATTTTCAGAGATATCTTGTATTAAAGATGCCAGTGCGTAGTAGTTAATAAAAAGTATAAAAACCTAAACTTACGTCTCAAATGAATTATTAAATAACTGTCCAATAAGTGTAGATTTTACAAACATAATTTCTACATGTATATGTATCATATTATTCATATTATATGATTTTGTACGGCGACTAACAATAATATTAGACCTTAAAGGCTTAAAATACTATTATGAAAATTCAAAATAATATCGAAACTAGTTGTGTTAAAATGAATATAATATTATTTAAGACTAGTAAATTAAATGGTAACATCGATATATTATATTTGGTAAGTAAAATTATTCATATAACTGCTAAGAGTATTAAATCTTTCAGAGTCAATTAATATATTATGCACTTTCGTACATCGGTACTCCAGCATGATTGTTCGGTAAAATGGTATATTATAAATTTTTTATTCCTATAATGACCGCGGTCCGCGACATAAATGTTTGGTCATTATTGTTGCTTGTTATATTGACAAGCTTTTATAATTTCTAAAAATTACAGACGATATTTCAATTTTTAACTTAATACGCGTACATTGTGTCGTAGATATTTTGATCATTTGATGATTACTTTTTGTTTTGTTCTTCCGTCTATTTAAAAATGCATATTATAAAATATTCAACTGTAAAATATAATATAGAACGTTAACCAAGATAATTCACCATACTATAGTATTGTTTTTAAATCAAACACCCATATCGCCTGTTTCGCTTTGTGAATTGAGACGCTTAACATTTTACACTAATAATATCTCGTATTCTATATTTTATAGGTAATAACACATAATATATCGTGAGTCGAAAATATCACCATACTGCAGACCGCGATCGCTCATTCTTCTGTCGGTTCATGTAATTTATGAGTGTACGTCGCGTAAAAATTTATACCTACACCACACTATACCACGATATTCAATCGCCGTATGTATATTTGATGCTTTATAACTTTGTTTTTATTTCAATGCAATTTTTATATCACTATTGACTACCTATAAATGATAAGTTATCTACTGTTATATGCTGTTGATTAAATTTTTTGTTTGACAATCAAATAAAAATATTAATTATCGAATAACCTTTAATAACTTTAATAATAAAATGTATTGGGTGAGTAGATCAAAAAAACCCTCATTAAGTTAATTTACTTAAAATAGTTATAAGAAGTATAAAGTTTTCCGTAGAAATAAGGTTATTATTTGTTTTTTAAGTATTTAGTCTGAATTAATTAATTAAATTTGTACTGTTTAATTCAAATTTATCATAAACTTTATTAAAAAGTAGACCACTCAGACTGTCCATCCACCATCCGGCGAACCGTAAGCGATCATCGTTGCTGAATTATCATGATCGCAATGCGATAGATAACCAGCGATCTCACGCTCAGGTGGATGGACTAGTCTCATCATCGTGGCTGATGACGACTCCAGATTTGCACCTGGAGGGGACGATGCATACTACAGAAATGATCCTGTGAAGTATGATCTTAATTCGGTAATGAAATTTACACTCTCTTATAGTAAAAACCATCACTTCGACTCATCAGTTGGACATTAATACAACTCGTAAATTTAATACCGAATATGATACTGTCGTCTATTTTATTCCTTAGCCATATTATGTATGTACAATTATGTTTGAATAGTTTAAAATATATTCTGGTTCTCGGTTATTATTGAGGTAAAATCACGAATTTATAACGCATTATAATTAGATGTAAAAACATTTTATAAAAGCGCCATCTACCGGATGTATTGATTTGACGAGAAATGAATTGGGTTTTATTTTTTTCTTAATCCAGTAAAAAGAATTAATTAATTAATTAAATAATTAGGTTTATGGAAATAAATAAATAATATTATTTTGCTAAATATGTTTACTATGACCCAATCCTTTATTACTTAGTTGTAGTTCGAAAATATTATTAACGGGGACATTATAGTTATATCTACGTATATTAAATTATTATATTTTCAAATACAATGTTTTCGGTAAAAATTAACTCAATTTACGTTGTAGGTATTACTAACAATAAAATAAATTAGTTTGTCTAACATAACAATATCAAATATCCAAAAACATAACATGAAATAAACACTCAAATAGGCACTCAATGTCTGTTAGTGATATGGCTGATACGCTTTGTCAGCTCAGAATTTTTTTTCGTATAAAATGATAACCTCAGTCGCCGAGAAGTACTCAATTACCCATTTTTATTTAATTCTAATGTAAACTTCACACAGTCACACCCACACGTCATACAATATATATTTTTACAAGTTATCTGATTTACCTACTTCCTTTTTGATACAAAATATTATATCATTATATTAAATTATATTCACTTAGGTTTAAGATATATTTTAAATTTTAATACTATCTATCTATGTGTACAGCCAGCGCCGTATTACTGCTTATAGGTTGTTTAGACTTAAGCCTAGGACATCAAATTTTAAAGGTAAAAACTAATTAGAAAATATTTTATGGTGTAACCCAAAAATGACGTTGAGGTATTATTTTTTTAATTTAAAATATGGGGCATTAATGAACGTTTACGTATCACATTTAAAAGTAAAATTTCAATATGTTAATTGGGTAGGTAATAAATTTATTTCAGCCTATATGGATGGCAAGAACCTTAATCCTGCCTTGCATGTAGCTATAATGTATGAAGTATTATTGTATTTAATATATATTTGATTAGATACTAGGTATATACCAATCTAAGCAACACTACGGCCGCGGCAGTTAACAGTACCTATTTCGCCTATACGTAATAAAAAAAATTCCTATTCAATCAGGTATAGGTATGCAGTTGTTATAGAAATCCAGTGCCCGATGGACGTCCATATCGAACGGTTTTTTTACTATAGTTATTCGTTGAATACCAGAGAGTAACGTATTGCATATTTTATTCTATTCTTCCTCCAACTATTTCGACAATATTCTTTTTTACTTTTAAATACCTACCCCTTTATAATATTTATAGTTTAATAGTTTATTTGTGATAATTATTAATGACCATAATTCATAGTTTTATAATATTATACGAGTTACGAGTTTATGACGTGTGAAATATGCATACAGTGGATTTTTTATTTATTTGGTATATTGTTTTCTGTCGTTGTCCCAGGGATTTTAAAAAAGGAAAATATGTGAATTTAAAAAAATTTGTATAATAGAACTAAATTCACACTAGTCGGTCAGTTTTCAATACAATATAAGTCACTGATTTTAACACATTCTAATTTTACGAATACTTACTATAATAATACTATATAAATATATAATAAGACAATACAGCTGATAGCTGAAAGCACGGGCTATGGTGGTCGAAGGGTAAACATTTTATGTTAGGTGTTAGTGATAACTGATAACTGTAATTATAAATAATTAAACTAAATTAAACGTTTTAACTATTCAAACTATGTACCAGAAAAAAAAGATTCTTATAGTATAGTGGAAAAAGATAGTATGACACTTAAGGTCTTTCAGATGACCAAATATATAAATATATAATGCGTTATCTACATGTGGTTACCGTACAACCTATATGACTACTGGGTAGGTATATTGAAAATTATCCAATTACACAGTAGGTAGGTATATATTATATAAGTAGAAAACGGATTTTTATGTTGTAGCTGCTTATTGAAATGAAATGAATTTTTGTGCACATAAATTCGTTTTTTAGTAATTTATAAAAACCATTAACTATAATAGGTAAAATAATAATGCGTGTAAAATTGTTCGTACTAATGTTTGTTATATAACATTGACTATAGAATAGACTACCTATTCTATTCTATAATCAATGGTCATAGTGACACAGTATATATTTTATCTAATATTGTAGCAGCATGTACAATTAAATTAATATATATATATAAATCTCACCTATATACCTAGTCTTATGCATATATATGTATATACCCATGTGGGCCTTATCGTGCGTGTATTCTGGCAATTATAAGGTAGAGGTTCAAACAAGGTCACGCCCTGCCGAAGTGTGAAAATATAATTTTTAGGAGCCCAATTTTTAAAATTCTTTTTATCTATCTACGTTTACAGTAGTCCGTAATTTTAATTTTAAAATTAAACATAGATTAGGAACGGATGAATGATAACAAAGTCCATTAATTTAACTTATTATAGTACATAGTAGAATATAATTTTTCAACAAGTCATTTTGATTAAGTTTATGTTATTTTGTTGACTTAACTAGTAAAAGTTGCTATTGCAGAGATCTTTTTTTAAACTCAAGCTAAATAAATATTATTTGAGGAATTTCATGAATCAGTATCGTTTATTAACGATAGCAATTATAAAATATATTAAACAAAGATATGAGGGATATTAATTATCTTTATTCAAAATAATTATAAGTTTTATAATACCTAGACTTTTTCCAACTTGTACAAACGAAAAAAAAATTTTGTTTTGTTTTTTCTTGGTATAAATTTTTTAAAAATTATAAGCAGTGTCATAGTAATAAGAAGTTTTGTTTTTATAAATGTAAAATATTTTTAAGTTAATAAAAAATAATTTGTTTTTATTATCACGTTTATACTGGTTTTATAGGTGTACAAGATATTAAAATTTAATTCAAATATTTCAAAGTATATAATAAATAATAATATATACCTACTATAATTTTAAATACCCATTTTTGTATCATAATATTCATAACGTATATTTATAATGATTAATAATCAATACCTATTGTATAAAAATAAACACAAAGGTGAAAAATGAGTAAGTATCTACTATTGGGCTAGGTAACTAATAACTAATTAATAATAAAAAAAAAACTTTTCGATTAGGTAGCTTAAACTACTGTTATTAAAATTGTATTAAAGAAAAATTATTTAGTCTTTAATAGGTACTAGGTATAGGCATTTAAATCTTGAAAACGAGCACATTTCTTTAACTATTTTAATTTTTAACGAAGATATTTCATATTTTTTAACTGCGTTTTAAGTTATTTTACTTGGCACATAATACAATATGCATTATTTAAATTAAAAAAATTGGTTTCAAAACATTTTTTTTTGTCTGAGACGGGAACTGAACCTTTTTACATTTTGGCAGAAATGGTCATCACTCATCACCCAATGAGTTATATTATTTTTAATTTTATATTATTACGTATACTGAACTTGACATCAGAATATTTTCATCGCGGTACGACTATTATACGAGTACTAATAAATGTATGTATATTGTATAGTAATATAACGGAAAATAACTGTTATTTCAGTAAAAAAATTGTCGACACTAGTAGTTATTAACACTATTCATTTGATACAGCCTCTCATACGTGGTACCTATACATTCACACGAATTTATCTTTATGTTTTAAGAGTCTGTAGTCTCTTAAGCAATTATTAGAAACGAGTTGAAAACTAATTTTTATATCAGATTCTGTGACAACTTGGTTAAAACTTATAGAATCGTTCTGAGTAACCAAAACTTAAAAGGTATTGTAACTTAATAGGTACCTATGTACTTTTTTACTAACATCACAGTACAGAGGAACATTGGACTTATTTTTAAAATATTCTTAAACCGACAATTCTATTGTACTATAATATGATCCTGGTGATTTATAGTTTCTTCAATTTTTTTCAAAATAATTTTCCCAAGACACGTCAAGTGTAGGTATTGTTTTCAGGTGTAGTTGTTGATTTTCAAACGCCTAATGTGGTATTCTAGCAAACGGTCTGTAGTTTTTATTCGTATAACGTACGTACATGGTGTTAATGTACCTATAAAAAAATAGTTTAATAGATAGATAGATAGGTACACCGTAGTCCGTACATACAACGACCGATAACACTATAAATAGTTACGTAATCATGTAACATAATAAACAGGAATGTATAATATTATACATTATTACGCCGTTTTTCTGGAAATAATTTTCAAACATTTAATTTATGTACGCGAAGTGGATGTGAAAAGTCCATAAACCGTGTACGATTCGCAACAAAATTTACCTACCGTAATTTTAAGTTAGAAGTGTTAGAACTTAGTTAGACTATTAGTCTAATACGATTGGGTACGAACACCGCCTACTATAACGCGAATTAACTGCACGTCTGCACAATATTATAATAATATAATATTAACGTCTATAGATCGGTCCATTATTATAGCGATTTACATATTATTATTTATTACAAGGTCTTGTTTTTTCTGATTATCCGCACGTCTCCCGACAGCATTGCCAACTGTCGCGGCTACATGCCTATGTATATAATAATATGTTTAATAATTTACAATATTCTTATATATATATGTCTATTTTATATGGTCTGTGGCGCGTCCCGTCGTTTTCGTCGGACGCTTTTCATTGATAACCGCCGAACGACGATGATAACAGTCGTGGTCAGTGACGATAACTACTACCTACGGCCACAAGACGGTATGTGATTTTCGTGAATATTGGTGAATATTGTCACAACTTAAGTAACACAACACAACTACTCCGAAATCGCAAACATTACGCGATTTCCGAATGAAAAAGTTTAAATCGAACAGTACGCGATAATATTATTATTGTTTTAGCTTAACATCATTATATACGTGCCATTAGAATTTAATGTATTCATTTTAAAATATATTATAATCAATGGATTTTTATCGGAAACAATAACTATTAATACCTAATTAGTGGCTCTTCACCGTAGTAGAGTTGTTTTATTTTATTTTATTTTTATTTTTACACGTTTTCACTTATTACACAACCCATAACGGAATATACCTAGCTATTACGGAACTATAAGGTACCTGTCTTAATTATTATAATATCATTGTTATTATTTGGTGTTACCATTAATCTACTATGTTCTGTTTTACTATTATTCAAAAACATAATCTGTAGCATAGTCACTCAGATTTTTTGATTACAATTTAAATTTCTCATTACCAATTTTTACTATTCACACATCATATATTTTTCATTTCTCTATTCTGTTTGTTACAATATGTTTATGTTGGGTTTTTGTAAACAATATAGTTATTATCTAGGTACCTAATAATTAGTTTTGAAAAAAAATATATATCAATGAATCAGCATGATTGTATCTAGTAGAACTGTTCAGTAATATTTTTTGAGATGACATCATATTATATCATTATAATTTATTCTACAAATAGTTCCTTTATAATCTTTTGACTAAAATTAATTAATTTGTTTCATTATTTCAGTATGACACAAATGGAGGACCAAGAGAAACAATTAGAGTTTGCGTTAGCGTCTGTTCAAAAACAAGGAGTGCATATGAAAATGTGCTTGGATAAAAATAAATTAATGGAAGCACTTAAACACGCATCTGCTATGCTTGCTGAATTGCGCACATCTTTATTATCACCAAAGAGCTATTATGAACTATGTACTTACTATTTAATAATTTAAATTCTAAATATTATGTATATTTAATAATCATATATTATTATTTATTTCCAGTTATGAAAGTAACCAACGAACTATGTTATTTAGACTTATATCTAGTAGAAGAGTTTGAACGAGGTCGTAAAGTCGATGATTTATATCAAATAATACAGTATGCTGGAAATATTGTACCGAGGCTGTATGTATTTTCTAAATTGTTTTAAAATCTTATAAAATAAGTTAATATTTTTTTCTAGTTATTTATTGATTACGGTGGGCTTAGTTTACATAAAAACAAACACAAATTTGAAACGAGACCTCTTAAAAGATCTTGTTGAAATGTGCCGTGGTGTTCAACATCCTTTACGTGGTCTATTTTTACGCCATTATTTATTACAATGTTCCAAAAATGTATTACCTGATATACCAGATAATGAAGAGACTGAACACCCTGAAGGCACTGTAAGAAAATCAATTAATTTAAATACATTTTAATAAAATAAATATTTAATATGATAGTCATATTTGTTATTTAACATTTTTAGGTACGTGATTCGATTGATTTTATATTAATGAATTTTGCTGAGATGAATAAACTTTGGGTAAGAATGCAACATCAAGGACATTCTAGAGAAAAGGAACGTCGTGAAAAAGAACGTGAAGAATTAAAAATTCTTGTTGGAACTAATTTGGTCAGATTGTCACATTTAGACAGTATTACATTGGATAAATATCGTAAAGTAAGTTATTTTGTATAATTAAAAATATAACAGAATATTCTTAACATTTGACGTCATAACTATTTTAAATTAAAAATTAAGTTCTAAAAAGAACCTTGCAAAGACCAAAATATAATATGTTTGTAATGTTTTTAATTTACATATTATTTTGCATAATTTATTTAATATTTTTTACTTACAAGATATTTATTTTTATGTAGAGTTATATTTACATTATTTGGTTATTTAAATTCATGAAATTCAATTCTATTAGTAGATTATTTGTTTATTTTAATTATATTTTCTAGATTATAATATGAAGTATAACTATAAAATAAAAGTGCTCAAGTTTACTGACTTAGAATATAATATGCTGGTGTATCTATATTATAATGTGCTCTTTATTTAAGAATTTTAAAATGATCAATTCATTATTAACTTCAATTCTATTAGTTTTAAGACAATTTAATGGCATTTATATAGTTCTAATTTATAAATAAGATAACAAAATTGCAGTGTTTTTGTTAATATTTGAATTAAAAAATAAATCTAGGTATAAATTTATTTTTGTACAACCATCATTATTTAGATATTATTATAAATGCTGTAGTAGATAAATTTGAAGTGAGATTTATATTTTTTTAATATTTTATTTTTTAGTGTCTAAAAAATTATTTTAACCTATCATATAAGCATCATATTTTAAGCTTTTAAGAACCTAAAAATCCGCTCTTTACTTATAACTCACTTAAAAATTAAAATATTGTAAAAACCAATAAGAGAAGAGATACACAAATAATATCTATACCTCTAAGTTACATAAAAAGTTGATACATTTTAGTATTAAAGTTAACTACACAAAATTTGAACCTGTTGAACAGAAATTCAATTTGTTACGTTACCCTTTTGTAATATGGACATAACACTTGCAGGTATGACATCCTCTAATAGATTATTTAAAGTCAATATACTGTATATTATATTGAAGTATCTATAGTATTTTTAATTTATCATATAAGCAACATAATAAATTTTAATAATTATCAATACTTTAATTTTATTTTTTCAGGTTGTTTTGCCTGGTATTTTAGAACAAATTGTCAGTTGTCGAGATGCCATTGCCCAAGAATATCTTATGGAATGTATAATTCAGGTACCAATGTATAAATTGTATAATAAACTTAAGAAAATACGTCAAATTGCTATTATTTATTGTATGAAATTATTTTTATTCCTTAAATTAACTAGCAAAGAAGTTGTGTTTACGGTTGCTTTCTTCTCTCATATAATCATGTTTCCTAAGTTTAGTTCGCTAATTGTTAACTTATTTTATTTTATATTATTTATACAGTTTGTAAATGTAAAAATAATAAAAAAAAATATTATTTTATTAGATACTATACCTTTATTTTATTTTGAATTTTAATTATTTTAATATTTTGTATTTTTCTAAAATTTAAATTATTATTTTTACGAATTGTATCCATAGTTTAATTTTAAATTACTCTTAACTAATACTTATTTTAAAAATATTTAGGTGTTTCCCGATGAATTTCATCTTTATACACTGAATGTGTTTTTAAAGTCATGTTGTGAATTACAACCATCAGTGAATGTAAAGACTATTGTCATTTTAATGATTAATCGTCTAACAATATTTACTTTCCACAATTCAAATGCATCTGAAGTGAAATTATTTGAAGTACTCACTGAACAAATAGCCAATATTATTCAGGTAAAATATATTTTCCTTGTATTTAATATTTAAAATACTAAATTGTTACTCAATTATAAAATGTATATTAAAATATAATCATTTTTTTATTTTAAAGAGTCGTGATTTACCGCTAGAAGATACTGTGTCACTTCAAGCTGCCATGGTTGGCTTAGCTCTGAAATGCTATCCAGATAATTTAGATTATGTGGATAAGTCTCTCCAGACTATTTCTGATACATTTGCAAAGCGTAAAATTGAAAAGTATGTTTTAAGTTAATCTATTTTCTAAAAGAATATTAACATGTGTATGTTTTTTACTATAGAATCAGTCATAAAAATCCAGTATCTAGAGAGTTGATGGCTTTAATGAAATTGCCCATTGACAATTATAATGATCTTCTTTTAGTGATGAAGCTTAAACATTTCCCTGAAATTATTGAATATTTTGATTACACTGGTCGGAAAACTATTGCTATTTATTTATTACAAAATGCTGTTCAGTGCAGAACAATGATTCCATCAGTTGAACAGGTATAGTATATTTTTAATACTTTTAAGAAAATAACTTTATTGAATAATAAAATAAATAAATACATTTCAATTATTTTTGGTATTTAGTAATGTTATCAAAATAGTTGACAGTAGTAAAATTAATATAAAATTATCAAATATTTTACCTTTTTTTTTAGACTGAAATTGTTCTTACAATGGTTTCTCCACTAGTTAAAGACCAGCTTGATCAACCAGTAGGCGAAGAAGATCCTGAAGATTTTGCTGAAGAACAAAGTCTCCTTGGAAGGTTTGTGTTTCATTTTTAGTTCAAGATTTATAAATTATAACACATAATATCTATTTTTAATTGATATAAAAATTATTTTTATTAGATTTGTTCATCACATGAAAGCAGATGAGCCTGATTTACAGTTTAAAATTTTAATGGCAGAAAGAGAACATTTTAGTTTAGGAGGAAATAAACGAATCTGTTATACATTACCACCCCTTGTATTTCAAGCGTATCAGTTGGCTTTGATCTATAGTGGAAAAAGAAAAGAAGTATATTAAAAAAACATTTGATTACATAATAATCATAAAATTATACAATAAACATTTTAATTTTAAGGATGAATTGTGGGAGAAAAAATGCCGAAAAATATTCCAGTTCTGCCATCAGACAATTTTAGAATTAACCAAAGCCGAGCTTGCAGAATTGCCACTTAGATTATTTTTGCAAGGAGCATTAACTATTTCTCAAATAAATTTCAAAAATTATGAAACTGTGGCCTATGAATTTTACTCACAGGTATACTTATTATTTACTTTAATGTAATTACCAACATTCTATAATATTTATGTAAAATATTTATTTATTTAAATAAAGGCTTTTACATTGTACGAAGAAGAAATATCTGAGAGTAAATGTCAATTAGCTGCTATTATTTTACTGATTGGTACGTTTGAAAAAATAAATTGCTTTGATGAAGAAAATGCTGAACCTGTTCGTACTCAGTGTGCTCTAGCTGCATCTAAATTACTTAAAAAACCTGATCAATGTCGGGCTGTAGCTATTAGCTCACATCTATTTTGGTCAGCACAAAATAATGTTGGACAACCGGTAAGCAATTGCACAATACTTTAGATAGATTGTACTTAAGTATTTATAAACTCAAACTTACACGGTTTCAAACCTATGAAACTTAAAGTTTGTGGAATGTTTAAAAATTGACAAATTGTAAAATATAATAGTAAAGCAGTGTTTAAACTTAAAAATAAATAGTTTATCTACTGTTATACTTTAATTTGAAAAACTATAGCATAATAATCATAATATATTAACATGTAATATGTTTGAATTTGTAAATTTATATTGTATTATGTATTGTAATGTTATATTTTCAGCTTCAAGATGGTAAACGAGTTATGGATTGCTTAAAAAAATGTGTTCGCATTACAAAACAGTGTATGGAAGTATCTGTTCAAGTTCAATTGTTTGTTGAATTATTAAACTATTATGTTTATTTCTACGAAAGAGGCAATAATAACGTATGTGTATCACAAACATTTTACATTTATTTTACATTTTTTAACAATGTTTAAAAAATAATTGTCATCAGAAATACATAGAAGTCTTAATTTTTTAGGTGTCTGTAGATATATTGAACCAGTTAATAGGTCAGATAAAGAAAGAAATAACTGGTTTAACTGCAAATGAGGAAACTGAACAGATTACAAAACATTTTGAAAATACAATTGCATATTTACAAAACAGAATCGAATCTGCAGATACAGAAGATTCAGTTTTTAAAGCTTTAGAAGGTTTAACGTTATAATATTATCAAACTTTTAGTTTATTAATTAGGTCCAATTTATTGATAATTATGTTTTTATTTATATTCTGAATTTTTATTTTATTTTATTTTAAAGTTAATCACTGTTTATACTTTAATTATTCATATTATTTTCACTAAAATACAAATAGTTGTAAACATAGCTATGAAATTTGTACTTTTGTGATTTATATATAATATATAATTTAAATAAATTATGTTAAAATTTAATTATATTATACTATATTATTTGATTATTATAAATATTAAATAATTTAATATTAATATACTATAATTGGTTTTTATTGTCATTATATTTTTTATTAATAATAATTATTATTTATTTTCATCTTTAATAAATAATAATCAATTATAACTTGTGTTCATAAATAATATGTTTCAAAATATTGTCATTTTTAAATTAACCTCATACTTTTCAACATTAAGGATTAATACATTTTATAAATGGTATTATAGTGTACTCAACATACTTGTTAGCTATTTTTTTTTTGCATTAGTTATACAATGAATGTTGTAGCATACTTTTTAAAAGAGAATATATTCATAAATCTTTGTAAGCTAAATGCTTAATAAGTAAACTTGGTTTAAATGTATGATGATAAAGTTAAATGGTTGTATTTATGTACAGTAGAAATAATATAATAGATATTTGTCAAAATTAAAACAAGTAAAAGTGCAAAGGTTAATATTTTAGTAATTTATTATCTCAATAAAAAAATACAATGTTAAATTTCATTGGTTAGAACAATGTTATACATGCTGAGTATATATAATTTATTAGTACTAAGTAGATATACTAATCTATTATAGGTAAGTAACTAATTAGTGTTAAGAATTTTTATGCAAATTCTTTTGCTCTTAGAAATTTACCTACAATAAACTGAAAAAAATCACTTGAAAATGATATACCTGTAATCAAGCCAGAATTAAGAGGGGATTTTTTTTTGGAACCATTAATTTTTTACTCAACATTTATAAATTTAAATTTTAACTTAATAAATATTGTGCATAAAAGAAAATACAGTGTAAAATGTTTATGCTAAATTCTAAACCATAGTTTTCAACAAAATTGGTTTCTTTATTTTACATGTTATAAATAAAAAACAAATAATCCTAGAAACTTAAAGATTTTACCAAGTAGGTACTTATATTATCACTTTTTATACATGATATAATTTTAGAGATATTTTAATTCATTTTGAATAATTATTTATAAAAATTTTAATTTATGACATTTTTTTTTTTTATACGAAAAAAGTAAAAATGCTTGAAAATGTAGTATAAGTTTTCTAATAGGTATAAGTTTTGTTATAATATACCTACATAAATATCGAATTGGAAATTGTTGTGTCTTATCTCAGTAAATAAAACTATATAACAGGGTCTTGTTTTGATTATTATTTATTGTTAACTGTGAGTACTGATGATATAAGGAAAAAAGTCCGAGAAATTTATTTAAATATATATTAATTATTAAATTAAAATAAAAATTTTTAATTAGTAAACTAATAATATGTTTTATTATTAAATAGTCAGAAAGTTTGGTTTTTTCAATATATCACCGTCTATGTAAAATTATAAAAAAGCACATAATACACCCGGCGTAGTCACTCGTTCGCTACTCTCGCTTGGACAATTAATTTCAAAAATATCCCTCGACTTATTATGTAAACCACCTTAGGTAAGTCTATAATATATTATTATATTTTATTACTCAAAGTTATGTTATCGGTTATTCCAATACAACAACGATTTTTTGAAAAATCGAATATTTTGAAGTTTTTTGAACATAGGTAACTTTTAAGGACAGTTTTAGCTTCTTTTTTTAAAAGTATCAATAATAAAACACACAAAAACAAATAATTTGAAAAAAAAAATCCAAAAAATCACTCGGGAGCTAAACTAGAATTATGCCATATTTTAAATTACTTTTTGTTCGAACTTTTTTTCTCGGACTTTTTTTCCCTGAACTTTTTTACCGTTTACCAGTTTTTAATCCTAGCTGGGCGTCAATATAATCTTGATAAATCGCTATTTTAAATTATTTTTATTCCCTAATAACATTTTTTCAAATATATATAATATATATATATTTTCATCTAACAGTTGTCAACATTATGTTTATAATAATACCTATAGAATATACATTATACTCCGCATAACTTTAAAAAAAACAATAGAAATTATATTTAGGTACTATAAGTATGGCTTTAGAACAACAAATAATAACAAAATAATATAATGAATATGGAACACATTTTTATTTTTAAAAAATGTACTATATTATAGAATGGTACCACGGATTATCCGGTAAACGGTAGTACAATATACAATTTACATCTCCATGATTATAATCACGATTAAAGATAATATTCTAAATTTAGCCATGAATTTATCAATAATCTGTGATAATAATATGAAATGATAATACTTTCAAAATTTGGCTCCAAAATCCAAATTATTAATGATAATTATTTGACATTTCGTTGAATTTTTATTTTTCTAATCTGTCTTCAATGAAAACTTATCTATGGTTCTATGGTGTGGATTATAGTATTTAATAATATTGTGATATTATTATACCTGTCACGTGGAAATATTGAGTAACAAAATGTAATATGTATAGTTTTTTATTATACCGAGTGCGCTGAGAGAGCGCAAGTCGGCGGCGACCTAAATCGGTTTTACTGCGCAACCCCAAACGTCACTCTGCCCATGATATAATAAACTTTTATATCATGAAACATCATAAAGTTTATTATATCATGACTCTGCCATAGGGAAACCGGTTTCGATAGCAGAGAGACGCGGGAGGATGCGCGAGCCGACTTGCACTCTTTCGGCGCACTCAGTATAGTAATATAATTCACGTTTTTCTAATTTTCTACTATATAATACACGTCAGTTGTTTAGAGACAAAAATCAAAATTAATACACGACCGCTTATAATTTATTATGACTCCGGTAAGCAAAATTTGATTACCTATATATTAATAAGATAATATATTGATCACACGGGTACCCCATATTGTAAGATCATAAATAAGTAGGTATTGACTGCATAGATATAACATCTTATTTAAGACTATGATTTGTACTATGAAGAAAATTGGCCACAACAATAGAAAATTATGTTTGTGTGCTATGCTGTGTTTGCTGCTACTTGCTAGGTACCTCATATGCTACCTAATATAAAAGACATTCCTACCTGCTATATATATATTATATTTTTATTTCATTTTATCATAAGTACCTGACTGAAGTCATTAACATAAACAACTTTAACAATCGTCAACCATACAATACTATAATATCCACTTTAATAACTGGTACATAACAATAACTTACTTTTTCTGAGGTGGAGTAAAAACAACATAAGTTTAGGAGAATTTTTTTTATATATAACAAAAAGTGCTCTTAGCCTATACACTATCTACGTCTAAAGATATTTATAGGTTTACGTTTGATAGTTTTAACATGATATAAGTGATATATTAATTTGATGATTATACAATACAGAAAGACATTGACGTTTTATCTGATCAGACATTATTATACTGCAGAGTCAACTTAGATTATGAGAATGACTTTGTTTTAATCGGCTTTGATGAAGTGATTGTGCATATAGGTGATAGTGTATAGACTATAGTATATTTAACCTTTTGTACTGAAGAATGAGTTGTGGACATTATTAACTAGAATTTTGATGTAGTCTTGTATTTCTGGTATCAAGAGAATTAAATTATATAAATTTGATATTAGAGTTATTTAAACTTAAAGCTTAAAATATTATTTATGACTTAGATTAGGTTATAAGCTTAATTTCATTTTTTAATTTTAATCATAAACTTTTTAAAGCATAATTTTTTTCTTCATTAACATAGTTTTTGCATATTAAACTAAAAATATTGTTATTAATATTTGAATAATATAACAAATTCTTGTTTTTACTTAATTAAATTTTTTTAATTGTGCTAATACTTATACCATTATTTGTAATAATAACAAATAGTTTTATACTTTAAAATTAATATTATTTTCTGTAATGTACAAAACTTTGAGCATTTCTACTTTTTTAAGCTTATAATTTCAGTTTATTATAAAAAAATATAACAAATTCCTATAAATTGGACTTAATCTAAAAATAAATAGTTATGCCTGTTAATGCTATTATACCGGATAATTTTTGTAATTAATAAATGCTTTATTTTGTAGATTACTAAAGAAGATGGACAAAAAATGAAGAAGAAAAAGAAAAAAACCAAGGTGTCTTATAAAATTAAAAAATTTATTCATAAAATTAATATTTATAATCAGTATATATATTTTCTTTATTATAGCTATCAACTAGAAATGAAATTGCATCTAATTATTCTACTGCCAATCCATTGAAATGTAATGTATGTAGTTAATTACATTTTTAAAATAATATTCATAGAAATATTGTAGGTTTAGTGTCACTACTTTATAATTATGTTTTAATTGTACATTTTAGACTCAGTTAATCTCTGTCTCACCAAAAAAGATCCTTTATTCAGAAACCAGTGACAAATATTTGAATTGTGACAAAACCGAAAATACCTATTTACATAAAGGTCTGTTTTTATATGATTTCATATACTGTTATTATTTAACTAATATTCAATATTTGTTCCAATCTTTAGATAAATTTTCAACTCATATTTCTATTGCAAATATTTCAGAAGTTGAAAAAGGATTAACATTGTAAGTTAAAATGAGTTAATACTCTCATAATTATTTATTGAATAATTCATATTATGTTGTACAATTAATGATTAATAGCTGAATTATTTATTTTATTACATATTGTTCAATTTGTACACAATTATGGTTTTGATAAAATAATTGAAAAATTATTTTAAATTTAAAAATACCTATTCCAGTTTTTATAAACTATTAATTGTTGTATAGTTATTTTTATGATCATCATATTATTATTAACGTGACATTTTAAACCTATTATATTATAATTTTTAACTAATAATGACTTATTCATCCTTAAGTTCTTAAAAATGAAAAATTATGTAAGAATATTAATTTATAGATTAAAAAAGAAAAAGAAAAAGAAAAAAGGAGATAAAAAAAGGGTTTGTATTTGTTTTTAAATAAATATATATCATTTAGGTATAAAATTATTTACATCTTTTTTTAGGAACAAAATAATAAAAAAATTAAAAAAAAGAAAGCTGCATTGAAGTCAAATGAGTTTAATGCTGAGACTTGTGATGATATTTGCAAGAATTTAAGTAAAGACATAATTGGCGCTACCAATTTAAATAAAGGTCAGTGTGTTTTTCTGTAGTGTTGTTATTGTGAAAATCATTATAACGAACATTGATTAGATCAAGATACTATTAAGTACGAACAAAACGTTAGGTCCCAGCACAAATCTATATAATTTTACATTATGTTGTATATATATTTAGAATAAGATTTTGGCTAAAATGAGCAAAGTATTATTCATATAACCTGCTAATTTTGGTAGCTGTTGCTCATAAGCACAAAAATAAACATTCCATAAGCGCTAATCAATTTTATTAAAATACCTAGTAGTTATTATATTAATAATTAATAAATGATTTACAGTGATATTACAATTTGCAATCTTGAAATAAGTTCCAAAAAAGTTCTATGTTTGAATAATGGACATAACTTTAAGTTTGCTTCAATTATCATCGTAATTTGTTACAATATAATGTAGACAAATGCAATAATCATCATTGTAATTTGTTGTGAAATGGGTAAAATATATTGTATCAGGTAAACATTATATTGTGCTTTTATTTCACTATCATAGTTTAAAAGCGCAAATCAATTTTGCGCTTTTGGGTTATCGAAAAAAAAGATCAATTTGCACTTTTGGGTATCACTAACTTTTAGTGTTACTACTAGCAATTCTTTATCTTTTAATGTGTAATTAACAATGTTAAGTCATAAATTATGTACATCATATACATATTACGTATATGTTTAATAATATATGAACATGTTTCTATGAGTACTGATGGTTTCAAGTTCATATTATATTATTATGAGTATTGTCACTAATGTGAAAACTACAGTCACATTTCGTTATCAGTTGAGGTATGGTTTTTTTCAGTATCAACCAAATTCAAATTTTTTAATGTTTTTCAACTTAACACTTACAATGAGTACTTGTTCTAACTGTATAAAACTAGCTTCTAGTTAAAATGAGGAAAAAATGCTCTATCTTGGTACACTAGGCCAATTTCTACTGTATTTAATTAATATTTTAATTTTGATTTTTAGATGAATTGACAACTTGTATTTCTATTTCAAATGCTACAGAAGGAGATGATATAGAATTTATATTGTAAGGTTCTATGAAAGTTAATATATTTAATACTAACATTATTATTTTATTCATTGTTTAGAAGAATAAAATGTTATTTCTTTAACATTAAATTATAATTTATAACTAAGCATAAATAAAATAAGTATGTATGTATAATATTATAACTTATAAGTATTTAGAGAGACCTACATTTACAAATATTTTAGCTTTTGTGTTTCAATAAATTTCTATTCTATTTTTAAAATTATTTTGAGCTTTTTAAAAAAAAAAAATTCAAGTACACAATAGTATTTTTTTGTTAAATAGTTTGTTTGTTTTGATATTGATTATTTTTGGATAAAAAAATATTTTAATCATTTTTAAGAAAATATTATTATAGGTATTTAAAGTTTTTTTTTATCCTATAAAAGTTAAAGCAAAAATTAAATATTATGTGCTCGAAAAACAAATATCTAAATAGTAAAAAGAGTTTTTTTTATTTGATAAAACCATTTGTTTTCTCAGTTTTAATTTTTTGATCAAATAAATGATGAAATGAGTGTTATAAATTTATAATATATTATGTACCTATGTATTTAAATAATTATTATTCATATGTTATTGTATTTGATTTTTATGTCAATTGTAGAAAAAAAAATGAGAAAAAAATGAAAAGTAAAAAAAAGGTTTGTATTATTGTAAAAAAAAATAAATTATTTTGTAATATTGTTTTGTTTTCTTTAGATGTTTAATAATAATAGTTGTGATTACAATAAAGTTATATTGAAGACAGAACAAAATCAAAAGACTCAATCAAATAAGGATTGTAAAGCAGCTTTTGGTTTGAATGAATGTAAGAAAAAAATTCGAAAAGCTAATAAAGGTAAGTAATTTTACTCAAATAAGAAGGTGTAACACCATCTTTTAAAAAAAAAATGTAAATTGATTAATATAGGTAAGGTTAAATGGAGTAAATGGGAAAACAAAATAAAAATACATCATATGCTATATTGTATAGTTAAAACTTAAAACAGTAAATATTTAAATATATATATATATATAATTACAAACTACTAAAAAAAAGTCTTCTATGATAAGCTACTGTAGTTAAAAAATCTTCAATAAAATTTTTTCATAAATTTTTTTTTATATATATATTTATTGATAAATGATTTATATGTTTTTTTTTTTTTTTAATATGTTATAATGTATAATTCAAATTGGTTATATTTTAACCCAACAAAAAAATTCTTTTAGTTATGAATTCTGATATCATTTAAACTTAAGTATATACTTTCCAGTTTTTATAATAAAATGTATACATTTATACATTTTTTTTCTATATTTATTTTGCTTTATTGACTTGTGTTTTTTACTGATACTTTTTTCCCCTAACCCTGTTTTGGATAGTAAATTTGTATTAGTTTGTACTTAGAAAAGTTTTAAATTAATTCTCTATATTTTTAAATTACTCAGGAAAACAAACAATAAATTAAAAAACTCGACTACTTTTCTTTATTTGATTCTATTTTTAGATAAAGCTGTTACTAACATTACTACGCCAATTACTTCAATAAATGAAGACGAGTATATAAGGTATTTATAAAATTAACAAATTATGTTAAGTTTATTTTATATCTATTGTAGTAAGTTAATTAAAATATAAATAACTGTTGACGAATTAATGAAATAAGCATCTATTCTATAAAATGATTTAAAAGAAATTAAATTAAAAAAACTAAGTTTTTTCTAATGTCAGTGATAATGATATCTTTTGTGTGAATTTCTACTCATAGTCTATACTATGTAAAAAAATGTATATTTTAAAGAACAAAATATGTTGCACACAATATTATTTTATGATCAAATAACTAAATAGTCCAAAATTATAGAATATATATAAAACAAAAATTAACATCTAAACAAACAATAAATAAAGTGTATAAAATATAAGCGGCAATTAGCTATTAAATATTTTATATTAACCTTAGTTATTGCTTACTAACTTTAGGGCTATTGTATAAATACAATCAATTTTATTAATTATTCTACTATCTATATTCTATATTATAATAAAAATGTAATAATGGTTTTAATTGTTTTTTGTTTTGTGAAAATATATGTATATAGGTACTAAAAAGATACAACTTTTAAGCATTAACGTTTTTTTTTTTAGATTAAAAAAGATAGTAAAAAAAATTAAAAAGGAAAAAAAGGAAAAGAAAAAAAATCAACAGGTTTTAATGTCTTCCTTATGTTTTATTTAATTGGTTCATTAACTTTTTTTTTCATACATTAGATTCAACTTATAAATAATTTAAAAAATGAAAATGATCCAATTCATACAAAGAAGAGAGTTTACAGTAAAAAAAAACTAGATGAGTGCAATGAAATGCTTTTGGATTTTAATGAACCCTTCAAAAAAATGCATAGTTAGTAATTTAACAAATTTAAATGGATAACGATAGATAATTTATTATTTGTTTTTTTAGATTTGGCTGCTACTTCCTTGTGTACAGATTATGTTAATGTTTTGTAAGTATAAAATAATAAAACAATAATATAGATCTTATACTCACATTATAAAATTATTGTAAACTAACTTAATTCACTTTTACTTTATACATTATTTTACACAATTATTGTTTTAGATATAAGTTTTTATACATAGTTTAGATAATTTAATATATAATTTGGATTTTCTTCTTTTTCAATGACTTATACACATTTAAATAATAATTATCATACATGCTTCTACTCAATGATTTAATGATTTAATTATTATTTTTTTTTTTTGTAGAAAAAGTCCATCAAAAAAATTTAATAAATCTAAGGTACTAACTGATTTGTAATTATTTTAAATTAAACGGTTTTGTGCAAAAACCAGCTATCCGCTTTATTAAATGTATGTTTTCGGATGCATTTTATTTTTCTGATTTATCATAAATTTGTCTATATATTATATCAGTGTAATTGTTCAAAATATTTATGTACTTTATATAGGCTAATAAATAATAATATATACATTTTTATTCATCATCTCAATATTTAGTTAAGATATTTGGAGATATTTGGTTTTTGCACTTACCATTTGACTATAAAAAATGTTGTCTATTTCAGATAGACTATAAAAGCTTTTGAAATTTTATTGAAAGAAATGAACCTTCTTATAGTTAGATTTTAATTGCTAAATGATTTGTTTCAGATTGCAACTGAAGAAGAAATTGAGACGTCAAAAGATGAAACTAAAAATAAAATTCATAAAAAAAAGAAATATTTGAATAGAGTTATAGCTGATGATTGCTCAAAAGAAATGAACATTGGTAAAATGTAGAACTTAAAAGTGTCTTTTCTATAAAAATTGATTTGAATTTCATTACTCTAAAAAATTGACATAATAAGTCACAAAAATTTCTCATTTCATCAATCAAATTGTATAACTATTTAGAAATATTTTGCTTGGCCTACAAAAATAGATTGTTGTCAAAGTTTTGTTTAAAATTTTCTAATTTCAATACCACATATAAAAGATTTAAGATACAATTTTTTACAATAATTTATTTTCTTGTGAATTAATGTTAGTAATCTTTTTAAAGAAAATGTATTTGTCTAATTACGAAAATCGCATATTAAACAAGACATAAAAATTTCTTCATAACTAATTGGTCAAATTTATGATTTTACTTAATTTCAACCTTTTTATTTTTCCTAGTTTGTTTTATAATTTGGATTACTATTAAATCACATCTTAATTTGAAGTAGTGGTAAAAAAATTGATTGGCATACAATGAAGTCAAAATAAAATATTTAAATTAATTTCTATATCAAGTAATTTTTTATTAATAAATAATAACAAAAAATATATAATATTATACTATTTATAATAAAAAATTATATTAATAAATAATTTTTTTTTTTTAATTGGATATTGTAATTTTGTATTATATTAAATATTATACCATTATTAAAATTTTATATAGATACTGAAATGATTAACAGTGTTCATAATTCAAGAATTTCAAAAGTCCACAAGGATCCTTCCAAATTGTAAATATAAATACTAAGTAAAATAATTTTAAAATTTTTTTCTGAAATAATGAATGCAAATATAAAATAAATCATATTGTCTGAATTTAATATATATATATATTTATTTTGTAGATTACATAAATTATCAAAGAAGAAGAAAGCTATAAAGGTTTATATATTTTATTATTTTTTATTCTAATTAATATTAATTTGATTAATCATTATGGATGCACTTTAATACTATAAATCACATTTGTTTATACACCTGTATAATATATTAAAATATAATAGCAAGACTAAAACTGATTGAATGGGTCGGGTCCTTTTTTGCCCTATTATGCTACAAATTTTCAATACCATAATAATGTCATCATTAGCCCTTCTCCTGTTTGTTCTACTGAATAAAAACGTACTCTTAAAATATATCACTTATCAATATTCATTCATTTTTTTTCAATTATACCTATTAATATTCCTATTAATATTTTTTATTTGCTCTTAAAAACAATTATTACATTAATTGATACATAATTTTTATTCTAAATTGAGCAATGATTATTTTGATTAATATGTGATTTTTTTTTTTTATTTGTCTCTAGTCACTTATTATTTTTATAAAATATGTTTCAATTTTATGAATGGTTTCAGTTGGCAAATTAAATGTAAGTACAGTAGAGTCTCACTAATCCGGACTAGATGGTATCAAAAATCCAGATTAAATGGAATGAAATTTTTTTTTTTTAACTTCCTAATAAATATTTTTCAAAAAACACCTTATGTATTTATACAAATTCAAAATTTATTGATTTACAATTTTACATTTCATATTATTATTGTTATTAATCGAAACAATTATATCTTTATTATGAGTATTCAGGTATTCTCGAATATATACATTATACACGAGTACTAAAGTACGAAGTATAAATTGTCCAGATTAGCGAGACTCTACTGTAGTTGGTATCTTGGTAAGTCAAATGTAAAAAATTTCTTATAGGTAATTCAAACAATAATTGACAAAACATTCCATAAAACCAGTTTTAGACAAAATTAATTCTCATTTAGGTTAGGTTAATTCAAGTATGAATAACCTCATTGACTTGAAATTTTCGTAATAAAAGAATTATAATTCACAAAATGTATAATAAAATTTCCTTGCAGCAATATTTAAACATATCAATAATACGTTTGAAAATAATTTTCTAATATTTGAAGTTTAAATTATTGAGAAATTGTATAGGTAATTTAATAAAAATATCACTTTTAGCTTTTTGTTCTTTCGTAGAATAGAACAATTCCAATGGCAAATAAAATATCTTGGCCTAAATCTAATCATACGCCCATCTTAAAATCTACACTTACAATTTACTATAAAACAGCAGTTGACTGTAGACCCCACTTTTTAAGAACTCTTAAAATCTAAACTATTTCTATCCAATAAACTCGCCATTTACAAAAAGATACCTAAAAACTTCTATTCTTAATAAATTAATCAAATTATGTCCAATAAATTAATGCAAATGCCCCCGCTGAAATTTCTTTTGCACCTCCTGACAAATACAATTTTTAACAAAATCTACCTATTAATTAAATGCACAATTGCCTAATACTCGTTATGATTACCACGCCTGATAGTTAATAAAATTATATTTTTCAATATATGATAATGACGGCTAGATTACGATATAATCTAAAAATACTAAAATATTTGAAAATTTTAGCTTGTAGTTGTATCAAAACTTAAAATGTCTAAATTTTAATTTGTAATAATTAATAATAAATATTCATAATAATAAAATGTATCACCATTCACCAATGATGTAACTATGTTACTTATGTCAAAACATTTATATTAATACACAAATAAATAAAAACAACCTATTTATTTTGTTATCGATTATTATAACAAGACACAATATTATATCATAGCAATAAGCAAATTATATAAATATTAACTTTTAAGGAAATGCAGGTGACCTTAAAACGTTGTGAATAATATCGTGATATAAAAGACATTAGCATAAAATCTATCTAACGTTTTGAAATTTCTATATGATTAATTGTATATAGGTACAAATAGTGTATAAAATATTAAAATATAATAATATGTGAAAAAGTTAGCAATGCATGTTTAGTTCAGTGTTCAGAAATATGAATCGTTATTATTTATTGTTTAAAAATATAATAATTCCGTATAAGTAATTTAGTTCACTTGATAATGTATTTTCTTGGTTATTAACTTTTTTTATAGGCCGAGGAGGTTAGTACAGGAAAAATGTTAACCAAAAAATTGAACAAAAGTGAACGACAGGCGACTGCTAAGGAATATTCGGCAAACAGTTACCCCAGATCAGTGGACATGGCGGATAAGAGACCATACAATTATAATAATGATCGTGTTTCTAGAGAAGACGGCACCATAGCCGACACAGATTTATATTTCAGCCGAAATTATGGTAAAGAGTCAAACATTTCCAACAGCTCATCGACCAATCACGAAAATGTTCGTGTAGAGAAATCTTCTTTCGAGTGTGACGTTTGCTTTAAAACGTTTATTAGCAAATCTAAATTATGTGTACATTATAGAACGCATACCGGCGAGAAACCATTTGCGTGCGACGTGTGTGGACGATCATTTATAGCAAAGGGTGATTTGGTCAGACATAATAGAACGCATACCGGCGAGAAACCATTTGCGTGCGACGTGTGTGGACGATCATTTTCGCAAAAAACCAATTTAGTTATACATTATAGAACGCATAACGGGGAAAAACCATTTGCGTGCGACGTGTGTGGACGATCATTTGCGCGAAAACCCCATTTAGCTCTACATTATAGAACGCATACCGGGGAAAAACCATATGCGTGCGACGTGTGTGGACGATCATTTACGCAAAAAACCTCTTTAGTTTTACATTATAGAACGCATACCGGCGAGAAACCATTTGCGTGCGACGTGTGTGGATGATCATTTGCGCGAAAACCCCATTTAGTTGTACATAATAGAACGCATACCGGTGAGAAACCATATGCGTGTGACGTTTGTGGACGATCATTTACGCATAAAACCTCTTTAGTTATACATTATAGAACGCATACCGGCGAGAAACCATTTGCGTGCGACGTGTGTGGACGATCATTTGCGCGAAAACCCCATTTAGTTGTACATTATAGAACGCATACCGGGGAAAAACCATATGCGTGTGGCTATTGTGAAAAAGAATTCTCAAATAGCAGTATACGTTCAAGACATATACGAAGTATTCATTTCAAATGTTTTTAAATTATTCACTAATTATTAGTATCATATCAGCCATAGCTCATAAACGAAGTCAGCCGTTCATCACACCGCTGGTCCAGAGCAGGATATCACTACATCATAATATGCATTATGTGATGTTCACTTAAATGCCTTTACATTCCCCCGCTCGGTAGTTCACAACGAACTAGAAGCAAAACCTTACAGCTCGCTGCGTCAGTAACGAACTTCCGTCATATTTGTGTGAATAAAAAAATTGTATAGGTACAGCTGAAATGTAGTACCAACAATCACTTAACGTCATCGTTTGTTCCAACACGTTCATCAGTAAATATAAATTCACAGCACACCATAGAAGGTATCCTTTACGTTGCCCTAAAATACATTTTAAAAATCACTTTAGATACACTTACCAGGAACAAATCTTATTCATATGATATCCATTGCCCTTGTTCGTGCGAGTGGTCAATGAGTATTTGGTAGGAAAGAAATTTCAAATCGCACTTTACGTAGCAATCATAATACAGCATATTCCTATGACACGCTGAATGATGAACCACAAATAGTTATATAATTAACTCGATATAAATTTGGATAAAGCTGTGGACAAGTACTTTATATGTATGGACATATTATTTGGACTCCATTCACGATGTGCTATATCAATGAGAATTTTCTACATTTAAGACGGCGTTTATAATAATTAGATAGTGGTTTGAATGAAATTAGAAAATATTATAATGTAAATAGTACATACGTACCTACTTGCTAAAACATTGGTATAGTTTATTTCATAAAATAAATAAAGATAAAATTAATTTTTTTAAACTAAGATTTTGTTTGTAAATAATATATTTTATTTTATAACTATAAGGGCCATTTTAGTTGTATAATTTAAATTGAATGTAATATACTACGTAATATACAAAATATATATTGCCCGTTTTCAGTTTTAAATTCTGAACGTGTTTGTTTGTTTGTTTTTGTGTCTGTGTACAGAATAACTAGTCGAAATAATGCTTCAATTTCAAGCGTTGGGGGTGGTTTTTGATGACACAGTGAATATCATTGGTGTATTATGGAGCCTATGGAGGTAAAAAGTAAAAATTTGAATATAATCAGTTGGTAGCCGGTAGGTATTTAGTACCACGAAGGTTAGAATGACATTATGTAGATATTTTTCGTTAATTGGAAGTGCCTGCTTTATTTATTATAGATTCTAATGATTCAATCCATATACAAGTGTACAAGCATAGGTCTATGATATTAACTCAACTTAGGAAGACATGGACTTTTTATTACCTATATAGGTAGTTATTGTGAATCATACAAATTTGGATACATCTAATGTTTGGCGTCATGTTCAATGTCCTATGTTAATCTCTGGTAACAACCAAAAATGTAATAGGTGCAAAAAACTGTTTTCGTTATTCAGTTTACAAACAGCGCCTTGGCAGTGGACAAAAAAAATATATTGGACCAACACTTACACCAACTCGTGCTTCAAGGTTGCAATAAATGGTGAAAATGTGAAATCAAAGCACAGTCTTCAAAAATCTAATCTCAAGTCAGTTTTGTATCGATGTTATAATATTTTATTTGATCAGTATGTTTAACATTTTTATTTTATTTGTACCTAACTTGTAAGAAACAATATCTGACAATATTATTAACTTAGTTCATGATTCAACTCGAACAGATCGACTTTGGAACAAAACGTAGTTAACTGTTCGGCACATGTTTTTGCTGTTATCACAAAAATATTATTCATATTATCATCAATCATGAGGTATTGCCGCAAATCGCAATGCCGCATTAGCCAGTATTTAGTATTAAACAACTTAACAAATACTTCATATTAAATAGTCATTAATTGATACTGTAATAGGTATTAATTTTTATAATAAATTCTTGTTTCTACTATGAAATAACATATTCTACTGTAATGATATCCCGAGTGTCTTCTCGGTGGCTCGCTTGTTCGTCGCGGCACGGACAGCATGTTTCCAAACGACGGTTGTTCGTTAGTTGTACAAATTCATTCGAGTACAAAGTAGATTTTTCAGAGAGGTAATACAAACCATACGAATATTATATGATCGAATACTATTGCTAAATGTCATTTCAGGAGTTCAATAAAACTGTCTGGAGGCAAATATGCACGTCTATCAGATGGCTGTGCAGTTGCGACGCTTGGGGACACCTCTGTCATGGCGACGGCGGTCAGCAAGTCCACAAAATCGTCTTCTAATTTCTTACCATTAACTGTTGATTATCGGCAAAAAGCAGCAGCAGCCGGTCGTATACCTACAAATTATCTACGACGAGAACTTTCTGTATCTGAACATGAAATACTTACCAGTAGATTAATTGACCGTTCACTGCGGCCCTTGTTTCCTTCTACTTATTGCTTTGACACACAAGTAATTTGTTTTTGTATAATTATGTAAACGAAATGTCTGTGAGGTTTATTTTTATTTTTTAGATTATGTGCAATTTATTAGCTGTTGATGGAATTAACCACCCCGATATACTTAGTATAAATGCTGCTTCAACGGCTCTAGCTCTATCGGATATTCCTTGGAATGGTCCTGTTGGTGCTGTTCGCATAGGTCTGTGTGATAACAACTTAGTTACAAACCCAACTCGTCGTGAGTTGTCCAACAGTGATTTAAATCTCGTTGTTGTATCAGCTGCTAAAAACTTAGTAATTATGTTGGAAGGATCGGCAAATAATGTTCTTCAACAAGATGTGTTGAAAGCAATTAAATTCGGTGTCAAAGAATGTCAGCATATAGTAAATTGTATTAATAATTTACAAAAAGAATTTGGCAAACCTAAAAGAGAATTTGAGACAAAGAATGTAGATGACACCAATGGAAATTTAGAAACTGTTATTGATAGTTTATGTGAAATTAAACTTAGAGAAATTTTTACTAATGTTAATCATGATAAAATATCTAGAGATACAGCTGTCAAGGATGTGAAAACTGAAGTCTTTGAAAATCTTAAATCAAATTTTGATAACTTAAATTTAGAACTTTGTTCAATAATTTTTGATAAAGTTTGTAAACGAATTTTTCGAAATTTGATTTTTGAAAATGATACTAGGTAATAAATTCTGTAAAAATTACTTTATTTTTATACCTAGGTATTAATGCAATTTTAATTTGTAGATGTGATGGTCGTAAACTTGACGAACTTCGAAACATATCATGTGAAGTTGATTTGTATAAACCGCTTCATGGGTCAGCATTGTTTCAAAGGGGACAGACCCAAGTTTTTTGTACTGTCGCTTTAGACTCTATAGACTCTGCTCTTAAACTTGATCCAATGACTATATTAACAAGGTTGGCATAATATATTTTTATTAGTATGTTATACAGTTAAATTATCTTTGAATATAATCAATTTAACTTTGAATTTATTTTTAGTGGCATCAATGAAAAGAACTTTTTTTTACACTATGAGTTCCCTCCATATGCAACCAATGATATTGGTCGAATGGGTCCATCTATGAGACGTGAAATCGGTCATGGTGCTTTAGCAGAACGAGGATTAAGGTCAGTTGTTCCTGAAAACTTTCCGTTCACAATACGACTTACATCAGAGGTTCTTGAATCAAATGGTATGTGAAAATTTTAAAATGCTTTCTTTTGTAAATTTGAATGTTTTCACTAAATATTGTTAGATTTATAGGGTCGTCGTCTATGGCATCTATATGTGGTGGTAGCTTAGCTTTATTAGATGCTGGCGTACCTATTTCTCAACCTGCTGCTGGAGTGGCTATTGGCTTGATCACCAATTATGATGAGAGTGACTCTTCGCATATTAAAGACTATAGAGTTTTGACTGATATACTAGTAAGAATATTAATGTTTATTTATATATATTAAAAAAATGTTATTTTTTATTATTCAATGCTTTGTTTAGAGTGATATTTTTTAAATGTAATAATTATTAAATAAAATATTATTTTTATATATAATTTTAATTTTATTGTTTGTATTTTAATTTTAAATAATTTAGGGAATTGAAGACTATCTAGGTGATATGGATTTTAAGTTAGCTGGAACGAAAAAAGGAATTACAGCATTACAAGCTGATATAAAAATTCCTGGCTTACCTTTGAAAATTGTTATGGAAGCAGTAGAAGCTGCCACTAGTGCTAAACATAAAATTATAAATATCATGAATAACACTATTCAAAGTTCAAGGTATCACATTTTATCTTGTGCTCAATATTTCCTCATAAGTATTATTAAATAGTAAATCTAACTTTAGGAAACAAAAAAAAGATAATTGGCCAGTAACAGAAGTATTAAATATACCTATACATAAAAAGGGTAAACTACTCGGTCCAGGAGGAATTAATTTGAAGCGTATTATGTTAGAAACTGGTGCACAAGTAATTATAACTTAATTAATTGTATATATTATGTCTTATGGTTGTATTAAATATTGATTTTTCTAAAGATTTCTTCAAATACTGAAAATGACGGGTTTACAATATTTGCACCTAATCAAGATGCATTGAATGAAGCTAAAGACACAGTTAATAAACTTATGGATGAAAAATCAGAACCTCAACTGGAATTTGGAGCTATTTATAAAGCAAAAGTAGTTGAAATACGGGAGATCGGTGTGATGGTCACATTGTATCCAACTATGCAGCCAACTTTAGTTCACAATTCTCAATTAGATCAAAGAAAAGTAAATACATTTTTTAAACTATTAAATTTGGATAATAATAATAATCATATTGTGTTACAAATTTATTTTTCTTACGACATTTTTTAAGTATGTTTTCATAATTTAATTTTTTATTATCATTAGATAAACCATCCTAGTGCATTAGGCATAGAAGAAGGACATGAAATTCAAATAAAGTACTTTGGTCGAGATCCTGTTTCAGGAATAATGCGACTTTCAAGAAAAGTACTACAAGGGCCATCTTCCAGTGCACCACGAAATATTGGTGGTAACAGCACTAAGTCAACATGAGTGAATTAAGATTTAATCACTTGGAACCATAGAAATGAGTATTTTTTATACATCCAAAATGTGATTATTTGTATGATAAAATTATAATTTTGTTTTTATGTATACTGAAATAATGTTTTTAATTATATTTATTTCGATATTACAATTAATTGTTGTATCTAGTTGTGTTATATTAATATATAATTTGAAAGAATAGGTACTACTTACCCAATTTAAAAATATTTTCAATTAAAAAAAAGCGGGCAAGTGAGTACCGCTCTGCTGTACATTAGGTGCCGTATGGATCATTATTATATATTATAGGAGTGTTAAATTTGAATCCAATGATAGTTATCATTGTATACGAAAAACGATTCTGAACGAAGATGATTTGTCAGCCTAGGATATAATTTCTAGTGGTTGGTGAAGAAGGTGGTTTATGTTTTAATGGCCTGAATACAACAAAATTAAGTTCTTTTATAATAATTGTAAGTTAAACTTATGAAAAACCTTGTATTAAATTTTCAACTCTTAGCTACTTATACAAACATTTTTATGAAATATACCTACAAAATAATTTGCAAATATTCATGGTTTTGACGAATTTTTGTCAATATTTGAACTTCAAATGCTAATAAAAAAAAATTGTGCCTATGTATTCTTATAATTTTTTAATCACTATAATAATAACTTATGAGGAACTTTGCATTAAATTTTCAAGTATTTTGATAGGGCCAAAAAGATTTTACCGACACATAAAAAAAACAATTTTCAGAAAAATTGAAAATTTCAGTTGTCTATAAATAGCTCAAAAAAAGTCAAAATATTTTGAAAATTAAATCACGTAAAGAAAACGCTAATCTTAATAACTGTTAAAATTTTCAAGTATCTACGACTTATACTTTTTGAATAATAACAAATATTTAAAATCGTTATCGTTACGCGATTTCGTTAAAATTTAAAATTCAAACGCACTTAAAATTTTTCCTATAATGATGATTCGAGTTTTCTCTATAGATACTTGAAGGTAAACTTATGGAAAACTTAGTGTTGTATTTTTAATCCTTAGTTATAAACACAAAAAATTTTATGATTTTTCAACTTCAAATAATTTGCAAATATTCATGCTTTTGACGAATTTTCGTCAAAATTTGAACTTTAAATGCTAATAAAAAAAAATTTTGCCTATGTATTCTTATAATTTTTTAATCACTATAAGAATCACATATGAGGAACTTTGTATAAAATTTTCAAGTATTTTGATAGGGCCAAAAAAATTTTAACGACCCTTCAAAAAAAATTTTTCAGAAAAATTGAAAATTTCAGTTGTCTATAAATAGCTCAAAAAAACTCAAAATATTTTGAAAATTAAATCAAGTAAATAAAATGCCAATCTAAATAACTGGTAAAATTTTCAAGTATCTACGACTTATACTTTTTGAATAATAACAAATATTTAAAATCGTTTGAGGATAAATCGTAATTTAGCGCGGTTTTGTAAAAATTTAAATTTCAAACACTCATAAAAATTTTTTGTCTGAATCCGGTAGAGTTTTTTTTACATATATTTGAAGAAAAATGTATGGAGAACCTTGTACCAAATTTTCAAACTTTAGTTATAAAAGAAAAAAATTTTATGATTTTTCAACTTCAAAATTACTTACAAATTTTCGCGTTTTCGACAGATTTCGTAAAAATTTGAACTATAAACTCTTATAAAAAAAAATTGTGACTAACGATTTTTAATTTTTTTTAGCTACATTAAAAACAACTCATAAGGAACCTTGTATTAAATTTTCAAAACTTTTTGGTCATCCAAAAATTTTTTATCGACACTTTAAAAAAAATTTCTCAAAAAAATCGGAAATTTCAGTGGTCTATAAATAACTCAAAAAAAGTCAAAATTTTTTGAAAATTTAACTATATACGGATACCACTGACATTAACATTTGGTGAAAATTTCAAGTATTTTCAGTTATTAGTTTTTGAATTACAATAACCATAAAAAAAAATCGATTTGGTCGAAAACTGGTTTTGCGTAAAAATTGCTGTTTTTCCGTCATTTTTTTTTTGTTTTTCTCGTTTTTTTTGAAAACTGTTGGAAAATGTTAACTTTTTACCTCTATAATGCACCAAGGATATTCACTTTTACATCGGAAACCACCCCCATTGTTTGAAATTGGAGCATTATTTCGACTAGTTATGCTGTACACAAAAACAAAAAAAAAAAAAAAAAAAAAAAAACACACACCATTGTAAAATCAATACATTCATCACTTCGTTCAGAATCTAAAAAGAAAACAGTCGATGGTTACAATAATTATACTGTGTTGAACATTGTTGTTGACAGGGGCGGATTTAAGTATGTGGTGGTCAAACAAGAAAATATATTTTTTTATTAAAATATCATAAAATTGTGGGGGCCCTTGGGCTGCAGCTCACTCAGCCCTCCCCTAAATTTGGCTCTGGTTTTTGACATAGGACGTGGATGATATATTATTAAGAATTTAAATGCAATGTTAGATATTTGTGTTTGTAAATGCTGAACTAAGCTATAGACTAGTTTGTAGAGGTATTCAGTATTTAGGAATATTTAACTATTTTAATTTACTCAACAGAAACTGAATGACTAAACTACAAAAGATTTTGAATATGTAGTAATGACTAATGCATATATGACCAATGAATATGCAAATGTTAACTAACCTTGTGTTAAAATTTCAAGTCTTGCCTAATGTCTAAAACAAAATAAATCATAGACTTAATAGATGTGAAGTACAGTTTGATAAAAAAAAAAAAATAATAACAATCATAGGTTATAGGTATATGTAGTTTCTAAATTATTTAAAAATATATATTTTTTAAATTAACAAATTTTGAGGGAATGGTGCTTTTTTATTAAAGTATCATTCAATACACTTTTATAGTTTTATATGTACCTATATTAATGCCATGACCGTGTAATGTAACGTATTTCGGTTAAAACAATATAAAATATACTATTGTGAATATTACCCGACTTCTCGTTACATTATTATACAAAATGTATTTAATTTTTGTTGAAAAAATATTAAAACAACGATGGCATTATTCAAAATGTATGAAGTTACAATATTATTATTCATAATGTGTTTTGTTTCTGATTACACTTAATTATATACGTATGAAACATCGTAATGTGAAAATTACATTGGAAAATTTTTTAATTAACATAAACATTTCCATCGTGTAGTATTAGGTTATATTATAATTACATTATTCCGCGTCATTGAGTTTAATAAAAAAAGTAAATTTATTTGGTACCACATAATAATTTAAAAATATTTAGTTGTTATAATATTATATACGTAAAATATTTATACATACAATTAATACCTACAAAATGGTTTCGCATTAAATAGTATGTTTATACAGTTTTGGCAGTCTTGCATTTGATCAAACTGTATTAAATAATATAGGTATAGTAGGTAGTATAATAGTGCCTACTTTCGAAAAGGAACATAGGTGTAATCAAAAATCATATAGGTACTTACGTCAATGTCATTCATTGACCGTCAAAACTAGCCAAGTCATTATGGTCATAGGTGACATAAAATATAGGTAAGTAATAATAATTTATAATGTCATGGAATTTAGAGGTGATATTATTTTATGATATCAATTAGGGTAGAGAGTGTAGTTTGTGTACTTATGTTCATTTTATATAGCTATTGTAGACCACGATCCCTTGAAACGTCTTGAAATTCCTTCCAAAACGCCCACTCGTCACTTACTACGATGTAATGCTAAAAAGTAATTAAAGTATGTCATAAAAAGGTCAAAGGATACCAATTAGTTGTTTAAATATTAAGCTAAATTAACTAAAGTTATCCATAGGGGTGGCTGATTTAGTTTGTAGTTTGGTTTTTGGTGAAAGAACAAGAGTTGAAGTTATAGTGAAGGCAGCAGTGGCGGGGTTTGCTCTTAAATTTTTGAACGATAAAACCAAAACTATAGTCTTATATTACATATTTATGTTATTTATGATAAAGAGTTAAGATCAACGTTGAAATGAGAACACAAATTCTGCTTATATTTCTAGGTATAGTCTAACTTTAAAATAAATTATGTAATTATTTTATATTATAAATTAAGTTTTTGCCTACTGTAGAACAGTGGCGTAAGCAGGATTTGTTTATGGGGGGGGGGGGTACCATTTATATGTATATGTATGTATATTAAATGTTATTAATGTAATATTCCATAAAAGATCATTAGGTATAGGTACATGTTTACTTATGGGGGGATTAACCCTCCTCTCGTCGGTACGCCACTCCTGTAGGAATAATGATGAAAGCCGTATAGTATGGTTTTATCTATTTTCGTAATTATTTTTTAAAAATATATTCACAACTCTTTATGTGTATTAGTGTATATGCACGTCTTACAAATGTTCAGTTAAATAATCTCGTAAAAAAAAAAAAATCGATATGAATAACATAGATAATAAATAATAATGTAATTATATTGGGTAACACATGGGACTCGTTAAAATAACATGTTATACATAAAAAAAAATCACTTTGGTATATTGTTTCCCACGTTTGCTTATGTTACACCGATTAAATAACCATCATGTACATTAATTTAATAAATAAATAGTCACATAATTATAATAATATTGTGTAGTGTGTTCTTGGATATAAACATAACTATAGATAAAAAACGTTAATGCTAAAAAATAAAAAAAAATGACATTCTACAAAACTAAAAAAATATACGATACAATACATCAATAGGACAATAGTAATAATAGTATAATAATAACATAAATTAATAAATGTATGAAGAATTACGGGTATATATACCCACTAATATATTATTAATTATATATAACATATACATTGTATAGGTATAGGTATGTATAAGATAAGTCTATATCGTAGGTATTTATAATAAATAATAATATTTACATTACAATAATATTATCATAATAACATTAAATTATTATAGTGAGATCATCCGATGTCATGGCGTGCTTTCGGGGTGGGATTGGTAGGGGAGTGTTTTTGACTAAAATCGCGGGGGCTGTTAATCGGGAACCATAATATTATGTACACATCGCTATAATCCATAATAACTCTGGTGATTGGGTTAGGTAAGACAACATCTAAACTTTAGCCTGACCTAATTCACACGCATATTATATGCGTAGGTATAGATATGCGCTGAAAGTAGGGTCGAGAGGTAGGGGTTGTTTAGAGGTAAAACGGTGCATAGAACATATTATATTATGTACGCATACCTAATAGCATAGGCGTAAATCATTAAAAAAATATTGGAGGTGTAAACGCCGAACAAATTTTAAAAGGGAACATATCATCCGTTACATTTTGATATCTTTATATCAATCGAATAAAATAAATTAATAATTTAAATTCATTGTAGGTGGGTAATTTTTATGCAAAACAAATGACTTATTTATATTTATTAATACGTTATAATATATTAATATCGTACTAATGTACAACTATGTAGTCATTCGATTACAATGCACGCTTAGTCATAATAATATATATTATTTGTTTAAATAGTTTCTTATTTATTACAGAATAAACGTCTCTTCCAACGTCTGCAGCGAGATAAACGATAAGTTCGATAGCCCGTTTCGACCCATTGTTGTGGTAAGTACTCAAAAGACGTTCAATTATTTTTAAGATTATCACGGGGTGCTATAAGACGTATAGGACATACGATATTTAGTCACCCTTAGCAACCGTATCTATGCGATTTACGCCAATAATCTGTACGCACGTCCTGCGAAATCGAATACGTATTCGTAGTTAATAGGCCTATAATATGCTGTAATGTTCTATATGTATTGCTCCGAATAAAACGAATTACACACACCTTTGCGATGTAGGTATATATCATCGACAAAGGGTCGTCAAAGGCGTGTTACAAATTATTATATATTAAATATTTAAGGGAATATTAATTATACGATATTACCCACGTCACGCCGTTCTATGCGGTTGCGATTGTGTTCGCAAATCGTGCAGATATAATATTATGTGTTGGGGCCTTGGGGGGGGGGGATGGTCGAGCGCGCGGGCGCCTCGTCACCAACACTCGTTGGTGGCGGACGACGACACGATCGCGGTGGCCGGAAGCTCGACCACGGACGCCGAACTTCCCGGTTGCAGGGTCGAGTTGTAGTGGCCGTTGCTGGGCGTCCGGGCGCCGCCCTTGCTGGCGTTGTCCAACAGTTCCCTGTGCATGGCCCGCCGGCGCTTCGATATGAACCACAGCCGGGCGAAACACTTGCGGAAGTTCTCGGACAGCACGCCGTACAGGATGGGGTTGACGACGGTGTTGAGCAGCGCGAACAGCAGGCCCATGATGAAGTGGTGCGAGCGCAGGAAGTAGCCCGTGTCCTCCGTGTCCCGGCTGCCGTCCACGTAGATCAGGCACATCACGACGGTGATCGGCAGCCACATCACCAGCACCACGATCACGTTGATCAGCAGCACGCGCACCACTCGCACGTGCTTCCTGTACCGGAGCTCTTCGTGCCGCACCAAAACCTGTCGACCGAACAACATGACGTTCACACACACCGTTTGATAATAATATTATTTTGGTAATTATTATTAAAATATTAACTATAAAAATTTACATTATAATGTACACGTTATACTACTCTAGTCCAGTGTTTATTTCAGACCTTCTATCCCGGGGGGGGGGATATAGTAAATTTTCAAGGGGAGTATGCCTTAGAAATCGCATCACAATATACAATTTACGTAATAATGTCATACCTTTTTTTTGGGGGGGTATACATTTTTCTCGGGGGGGGGGGTATTACCCCCCCGGTCACCCTCCTGAAATAAACACTGCTCTAGTCGATCCTGCAGTACGTGTTGTCAGTGCCCGCGACAATCGATCAAATGCCGTGGATTTATGGATTTACTCTCCCCCCTATTTTTTTTAAATATTATTATATGTAAACTGTAAAGATTTGAGTGGTCTTAACAAAAATAAAAATACAGGTGAAAAACGAATATCCAATTATAATAATTATATACTTTGTTTCCTGTACCTAAATGGCACAATATATTATTATAAATAAAAACCCTATAGTTTTTCCCACGAGTTGGTTATATTCGATAATATTGATGTGTTGAAAAATAATAAGTAAGCAATAAAATAGTATAGTCTATGACACGTCATGTTGCTGAATCTATTGATGCCGATTATAATATGAAAGATCGGTTAAAAAACCGCGAGTCCGATGGCACTCCGACAATAAATATAGATCAAAAATATAAATTAGCCATTAGGTATTATATTAGACACGGGAGCGAAATCATTCCGTTTAAATATAGATTGCAGCCATAAGTCTCTTTTTTTTTTTACTATGAATATAAATTAGTAGGTATTGTTTTCATTTATTGGAAACACAAATAAACCGATAAAACAATCATTTCCAGTAAAAAAAAAACTATCTGTAGTACATGTACAAAAATATTGCTAAAATATACCTACATTGTACGTGCATAAAAAAAATCTAAAAATAAATATTATGAATTCTAATAAATATAGAATATTATGTTAATTCTGAAATATTTTAACTAATTTTTCCGGAAATTTAATATTTTCCCCTGACTCACTAAAGTAAATAAAAATATCATTCGTTGTTAATTTATATTACAGATGACATTATAACATTCATTTGAAAAAAAATAGGTAATGATTAAAATTGTATTGATTAAATTCTTATTTTACAACACACGTGTAATTCTGTGCAAACTTCACGAATTCCAAAATTAAAATTATCATTTATTATTACTAGATATCTACAAATTGTACAAATTTCAACAGAAAATGTAGATCCACAGCAACGTTTACCATCTCACGTTGGACAAAACTATTATAGGTGTGTACCTACCTAATTTGTACGAAATTTGATTTTAAATGCTTTATGCGTACAATGCGTACATTAGTACATTACATATTACTATGGATTGTTTTTTAAAAAATTTTTTAAATACGATTTATCCAATAGTTTTAATAATATTTAAAATTTATAATCATATTATTATGTACTACCTTTCTACGTATTATATTGTAAAAAAGATATAAACTGATTTCTTAAGAGAATATTTTTCTAAAAATATCAAATTATACTAATTAAATATTCATAGAATATCAGATAGATAGTTTTTCTTTGGAACCTATTCCAAGTGTTCCGATTTTCGAGGATTATCATATATTTTTTAAAATCAGAAGATACACTGATTTATTTTATGTGATTTAACAATAATCATAGCCAGTACCTATAAAAATATTATTATATTTATTAAAATATTTTTAAATTAAGTAAAGTAAGATTTTAAATATATTAATTACTTTGTATAAAAATAAGTAGATTTTAAGAATACTACTTGTTCCGCATTAAAATACGATTTATAAAATATAATTTTAACTATATACCTACAAAGATCTTAAAATTTATGACATATTGATATAATATAGAATGTAGGTAGGTATACCTATTTCTATCGTCATTTTAAATTCATATTGTCCCATTATTGTTAGTTGGATTAATAATTGATGGTTCAAACTTTTGATGAAAATTCAATAGACTTCCGAAACTACCAAGAAGTAAGAAATTTCTGAATCAATATTATATTATGGGAATCAAAAATTCATAAACTCTTTCTCATCAAAATTTTGAATAAATCTTTAAAATTTTCAATAGCATTTGAGTTAATTTTTTTATTTCCAAACATTTTTCACCGAACAAAGCTTCTCACTCATCTGTTAAGTTACGTCATTATTAAGAGTATTCATTAATGTAATGTATTAAACGTATTTCTTGGACAAGTAGAGATGATTCGAATTTAAATTTCTGATGTTTTTTTTGTTGCTAGTAGATAATATCTACTAAAAAAATAAATAAATAAAGTAATAAAAAAAATAAAAATAATATAGTATATTAAACTATATGCATTCAATTTATTTCGAATGTTTATATTGAGTAATTTCATGTTATTTACTCATTTATAAATTAATGAAAATTTATAAAAAAAGAGACCGAATACATTCTATAAATAAATTCAGCAAAAAAATATTATTTATTATCTGATACAATTTTAGTTTTTTTTTTTATTCCTATTAATAACAATATTTAACTTACTAGTGATTTAAATTACTAACGAGTCTATGCTATTCATAGTATTATTAATATTCTATGGTCAATTAGGTCAAATAATTCAGTATTTGTAACTTGTAAGTAAACCACGATTACTAATTACATTTTTGTAGTATTTACAAACAAACATAAAATAAAAATAATATGTGAACTATTATAATTTATAGGCAAATTTATATAACTATTTTATAGGTAAAAACTGCTTGTTTAATTACTTATTTCCATTGAATCAGTATAAATAATATACCTACGTACCTAATATACATAATATATGTACATATTTTAGACAAATTATTGTAAAACATTTCTGCGGAGCTTATAATAACTTTCATATTGCGAAACCCAATTTAAAATTATTTACAATTAATTTGAAAACTCTTGACGATAGTTTGTAGCCGACTGGACGAGTTGGTGAGGTAAACTTCTCGATCGTGAACAATCTTTACTACTCTTTACAATCGTTTTTCGTTCGTAATATTTTGTATCGAATTCAAATTTAACATGTTAATAATAATTACAGATATACTCAGTGACGAACTACATTAAAAATCTAATACACAACAGACTAACATCCCTTTTATTATTGAAAAAAAAATGTAATTGTATTTTGTGTTTTATTTATAATATAAATTGTGTTTAATAAAGTATATCAATTTTATATTTATAATAATTTAAAATCTAGCTTTTTTATGCTATTAATATCAATTAATATTTTTCTGAGTACATTTTATTATACGTTTTCTCATAAATGAGAAACAACAAAAGCGTCAAAAAACGAAATGTACCATTTTCATAGAACTATTAGAACTACTTGTTTAACATATTTTTTTGAACGTCCTTGTGTTATTTTTAAATTTTAATTAAAAATCTATCGAACATAAACTTTAATCAAGTTCATAAAACATCAAATGCAACCGCTAAGTTACCTACTTACTTACTTTTTTTTTTTTTTACATAATACGCTTATTGTAAATAGTTTTACAACTTGTATATTTTTATAATATATTAATAGTATATATATTTTTTATTATTTAGTATTTGGTTTGCAGTATTTTAGTACCTAGCGGTGACAAAATACTCAAAACCTTATAAAATCATAAGTTCATTATACCTATTGAAACGTTTGATAATATGGAAAGATATTTTAAACGTGTAAAGGTGTACGACAAACAGAAAATGATTACATACATATGAACATATTATGGTACAATATAGAATTTTAACATACCTACATAATATCTAATATCTAACCTAACTTAATTAATACAGGTGTATTCGAGAGAACTCTCAAGATTTCTATCAACCATATGACACGTGTACAACGTTAATAAAAAGAAAAATAACATTACAAATGGGTACAAAATTCTGAACATTAAGTTTATTGTCCTTTCATAGTTTCGTGTTTGTTTATTTCATAAACCGTAGTAGTTATGAAATACATTGTACGTAATCGTATATACCATCTGGTGTGGTATGTCTACAGGCATTATACGTAAAGGAATCGAGCAAGGATTTTTCTGTTTTTCAATTAATAACGGTAAGTAATTACGGATGAGTACTACTGTGTTTTTCTATTAATGTGATTTTACCAAAAGCACTAAAAAACCGGAATAATGGATGTAACAAATATATATTTTCATCTAATACAGACTATTTGTTATTGGTTTATTAATGTTACTACATGTGGGACGTAGGTACTTACATGTAATCTATATTTATAATAAAAAATAGTGACGTCGAAATGCAACAGAAAATATAGAATCACGTTCGTGGAAAATATTCGATCGATCGTATTGTCTTAAAAAACTTTAGTTGTGATTCTTTAATAATATACCTAATATAGTTATCTATATTATATTTGTATCACGTTTGTATGCTTCATAAAGTATATACATATACGAAAAGGTGTGGTTAGAAATTTTCTATGGGTTGTGGGGGGACGGAACCATATTTTTTACAGATCCTAAATATATTAATATGTATATTATATATTATATTTAAAACATAGACGATAATTTAAACATATTAAATTATAATGTGTCTATATATGTATATTGTATAATATGATTTTAAATAAGAATTTTATTTTAAATTCCAAGGGAAGTGATAAATATATTGATTTTACAATGGTATTATTTTATTTTTATAGTATTTCTGAGAGTTCTAAATTGAAAATCCCCCCCGTGTTTTTTTTTTTTTTTATTAAATCAATGAAACAAAAACGACCATATATTAAAATAATTGTCTGGTTACCTAGGTATTATAATTAGGTATTAAAAAATTAAACTGTCTTGTAAGAATTATTTTTTATCGTATTCAATGATTTCTTATTAAATTCAATTCAAATACATTCATTACAGTATCACTAATACTCTCCACTTATACTGTAAGTACAGCAGAGCGGTTACTTACATTTTTTAAATATTTTTTTTTATTATGACTTTTTAATGTTAACTTGATTGAATGATGATTGACAATATTGATGAATACGTTTTTAGCTTAATATTCTGATTGAATATTTTTTTGAGAATTTAAATGTATAAAAATTAAATTTTGGACGAGTATATACGTGTAGTTAACACTGAATTAGTTAAAACTTATAAATAAGTAATTAAAATTTAAATTAGCGAAGTGGTTTGGTACAGGGTTATCTAGTGTTGTTCTATAACTATGCTTACTTCAACTTATATTAAATAACTGTTAAATTAATTTGAGTTGAATAATCGACTTTGAAACTTTTTCCAAATCAAGTTTTAAATTATTTAAACATTTGTAGTCTTGTAAATCTTGTATTACGCATTTACACATCATAATAGTATAAACAATCGCAAATGGAGTGTCTAAATTTATTATAAATATTACCTACAATGATGATAATAATTGTATAATATTTGCATACGGTTTGTTCGGTCAGATGCAGATCCGCGCAACACGCGTTGTCATCCGGGCCAGGTTACCAGGAAAATATCCATATAATATCAGTTTCCGTGTATTTATAATATAATTTAACAAAAAACACAATGATCATGATGCAGTTTTCCACCCTTAATAACCACATTACTGTAATCGGGTTTAGGGGCTACACACGTGAAAGAGCCACGCGCTCGTAGCGTAGGTATATCATATCTATTCTCTACCACGTGTGCTTAATAATATATTAATATATATTATTATCATATTGCTTGTTACCCTGCTATCCGCCTGGCACGATACAATATAGTTATTATATTATACTACACTTTATTGCGTCTAAAAATAATAACTGTTACACGCGTGAGATCAGACTTTTGAGCGCCGATGATAGTATAATACGTATATTATATGTAATGTGCATATTATATTATATGTAATATTGTAATATTTTATACCCTAACGTAATAACGTAACGTACGAAATTCTTAATTTAAAAGTAGACTACGAGCACAATGGCGAGTCGCGAGTACAATACCGTTTGTTTCCGATTGTTGCGCACTGCTGTGACAAGTTGACGGAGGGAGGGAATCAAAATTACTTTTATGAGAGTATATTATTAATATATTTCCTATACACGGATATCAATTCAGTTCTAATAACGCGTGTACGTGTATTATGCACGTATATAATATGGGGCTCACGCATGATGTTCAGGACCACAGCCCACGCAGTAATTTTGGCAAGTCGATCCGGCACACGAGCTTAGTCGTGTATATTACGCGATATAGTGTTGTGAGTGATTGAGCAACGCAACAATACACGTGTATGCAATATCATGTATACTCGTAGAGTAGAATATGTAATTTGTATGTCTAAATGGATAATTATGTAGGTACCTATTCATGATTCATAGTGTTATAATACATGCGCACGCTCATGACAATTGGCAGTAGATATAGCGATGGCGATGTATAATTAAAATATAAACGTGTTAGCAATGGTAAAACGGATATAGTCGTGAGAGGGATAGTGTTCGATCGTAGTTTTTATTAAACGGTCACAAATCAAATTGTAATAATTTTTTGTGTGTAGATAATGACGCGTATATTATAATAATACCATCGTGGTATTGTTTTAAATAATATTATTATACGAGTATATAGTTTAATATGCTATTTCGAGTGAAGACACTACATAATATAGATAACAAGGGTTTTGTATAAATAATCGAAAATATTTCTTTCGTCAATATTCATAGCTGACATTTTGTCGCCGAGGAAAATTTTAGATCCACTCAAATTTCGAGTTTTTTTTAATGTGATATACTTATTATACCATACATAGTATATGTTTTTACAACAAAATTACTTAATTTGTACTGCAGTTATTAAAACTATAAGTATAGTATACTTTTATTTTCCAAATAGTAAATAATTTTAAAAATAATGAGTGTTTACTGTTATAACTTAAAACAAATAAGAATTGTAATACAGTAATGTATATGTTATAAATCATGTACCTAAAGTGTTAAAACCAAAGACGACTCCCAGAAGATATTATAAATATTTATTGTTATGTTTATGCGCTAAATCTACTGAAGTAAAATCCGGTTGTTCTATTTCATATCAGTTTCGAATGCAGTTAAATAGTAAAAATAATGATATCGTATGCGTCCGAAGTGCCGGATGTTGTAGGTTGAAAAAATAATATATCGTATTGCAATGATTAAAAAATACAAGGTATGTATAGTATTTATCTACCGGAAATCCATTTAACGTAAGCTACTGTTTCGAATGTATTTCAAAAACTATTAACACTTTTGTAAATATTTTTTACATTATTTTAAATTGTTCAAAAACAAAATTTTTGTAAAAAAATTATATCGTTAACTATTTATTTTATCTCATCATTATTAATTTTATTAATGATAAACGCCTTTTTAATTTCTTATTTGAAAGAATAATATTTATTGGAATACTTGGATGAATAAAAATCGAATTTTTAATGAGTATTTTATGAGTTATAAGAATCTAATTATTAAACTGTAAAGTTTTAACGAAGAGGGTGAAGTGGTGCAGGGTACCCCACAAAATGTTGTTTGTAACGACTTAGTTTTTCTGGAATAATGAGTCTATATTTATGTTAAATGGATCACCTTCAGGTTAGGTTAGCCAGTGATAATTCGAGAAATAAATTATATGCCTATTATTGCCTACCGCAAATTTGATTTAAACGACCTCTGTTACGTGAATGTAAGTACATGTTTTTTTCTGAAACATGAGATTTAATTCAGTTTTACTTTCATTCGGTTCGTTCACAGAGTTCATAATTAACAATTCTTATTATTTTACGATCACATGTGACGTCATGTCACGATGACCTGTGCGGTGCAACGGGGCCAGTTGCCAACTCTGCGTGCTTCCGTCATCGTTACCGGTTTACTATTGTATAGGTGAGTCACTATAATGGCGTAATTTGGTTAGGCTTAGGTTTGTGTGTGTGATGCCATTTTTTACATAAATATTTCCTATACGTTTATTCGTATGTTTTATTTATTTTTTATATATATATTAAGTGTCAAGTGTCATCTCTCAATACAATTCTTGCACGTATATTATAGGTAAATTATATAAACATAGAATTATGAATGTAATATTTAAGTGATATAGCTAAAATAGATATTTAGCTTTAGTTAACTCAAATATCATTATCCATTAAAATGTATAATAAATACATAACGCGAATGATGATAGTCGATAGATGCCCGTATATTTCGGGTAAAACTAAAGAACCTATTTTCCAACCTTCTATTTTTACGCGTAAAAAACATATTGATTTAGGGGTGAAATGTCTCAGTCCAGGGGATGTTCATAACCACTAAAATTCACGGGGAGGGGGCATGGGGAGAAAGCCCAAATATCGTTTTTATACGTACGAAACATTTTAACAACTTAAACCAGCATTTTAAGCTTCATGAATCATAAGTATAATAATGTCATATAGATTATTATATCGATAACACAGCAAATAAATTGAATATATTATACTCCGTGATTATAGTATTATACCATTAGTTATAAATACTAGTGTTTTTAATGATGATACTAAATACATTGATTATACTTGTACCATTGACAATATAATTCTATAATCATTGCTTATACTAAAATTATATTTATTTATTATTAATATTAATTACATTATTATTTCGCTTTTTTTTTTGTTGGTTTATTTTTATTTTTTTTTCGGGATTTTATATCTAAGTTATGTTTTCATCTTTATTTTTAAATCTACAAAAATTTAGTTAGACCGTATAACAGTCGAAATAAAATATTATTTAAAACATTTGTAACTATTCGTCTATACTTAATAATTTATTTCTGTAAAATAATGTAATGTTCTCTTGTAGTTTTAAGCTACTATCGTACCATTTATTGTGCATATTTTGAAATATATTATTTTAAAGTACCTACCAAAGTTATGAGCATTTTTAAATTGTAATGTTTTACACGCTTATATACCTAACTAGTTATAATTCAATTCAAAATTAAAATATCGAAAAACCCACAGAATATGCTGTTACCTTTATGTTTAAATTCTTTCATATATGAAAACTAACGATTCTAAAACAGAATTGCTGAATGTAAATTTGTTATGTTATGAACTTACGCATTTTTAAGACAAAGACAACACGCGGGTGAAACAATCTTTTAAAGTATACCTACTTGCCAGTTAAACATGTAGATAAAAATTCTAGTCGTTTAGTACATTTTATTATATTTATGTAAGTCATTCTCTAAAATTAATTTTTAATTATACTATTTAATCGGAGCGAAAACAATTGCGGTATTTATATAGTTTGAAATTACACTGCAGCTGTGTTACATCTCGTGCGTAACCAATTGATACGCATAATATGACTATTTAAACAATATTACATTAGTTTGTGTTATATCATTGACCGTATGCTGTGGCTATTATCTTAGCATAATGTTTAATAATTGTTTGGCAATTATTATTTTTTTGATCAATCGTTGTTTGCTATTATTAATATTATATTATAAATAGTTAGATCATTATATTATTCACTATCGTCGAAGTCTAATTAATGTGTAATACAGTGGGTTAAGATAATGTTGAATTTATGGATGGAAAGATTACAGTTATTACCATTCATCTCGATCATTATCATTGAGCTATAAATTAGTATACAATGTTAAATAACTCAAAAATTATAAGTTTGTATTTTAATTTTAATACGTTGGAATTTTTAGAAAAATGATCAGCTGAAAAATTTTCAGTTGAAGGGAAGGGGTTATTTCAAAAATAGAGTTTTGTATCTCCACTGGACACTACTTAAGTTGTAGAAAAAAATTTAGCAACTAAAAATATAGTCTAAAGTATTTTAAAAACTCCAATATTCAGATTTTATATCTTATTTTAATAATTTCATTATTGTTACAAAATAAGGCGGGGGTGAGCATGCTTCATGATCACTTTGTATACCTAATTTATATTGAGAACGTCATTTTTAATTATTTTTAGTAAGTTTATTTGCTTTTAATATTTTTATTTCCCAATATTTACTGGTAAAATCAATATAACCTAAAAACTTGACATAGTTTTCAACTTATAGTTGTTTTTACTTTCAGTAGTGTATCTAATTTTTGTTTTACATAATTATTTTTTTATAATGACAAAAGTTATAAATTTATATAGGTAAATAAGTGTTAGATATTATGCAAATAAAGTAAGGAATATTGTACATTTGTATATATATTATATACAAGTATATAATATAAGGTTGTGCAGGGAAAATATTAAAGAAGTTTTTGTGGCCGCAGGTACAAGTAGTTTGATGTATTATTCATCTTAGCTCCGTTGTGCGTCATGGGATTCAATAATTTAAAAATATGTTATGTTGAACATTTTCAAATTACTGCAAGATTTGTATGATATCATCATGGTATTAATAAAAACATATTTTATTTTTTAAGACATTTTTCTTTGATTATTATATAATACCTACATGGTTAGGATGGCGATGGTTTCTAAAATTATTGAAAATCGCTGCTCAAATCTTTTTCATGGCACATATTTTCACACTATATTTTGTGTTATAAGCATAAATTGTACTGAAAGCCTAAAGCTGACTTATTTCATAATTTGGAGTTTTCTAATTATTTTAATAAAAATTGTCAAAGGTAGAATATTGTAAAGAATCGCTAATAAGCAATCGTTAAAAAAATCATTTTTGAGATACGATTATCTAAAACGATACTATTATAGATAAATTGTGTTTGTGTAACTTAGGACATATTTTGTTTCCCCAACAAAGTTTCTAAAAGGACATTGCAGTATTTTTGTAATTATTGGTCACTATAGTAGTAACTTTTAAAAATCTATACTTAGCATTTATTTTATGGACCACCTATATGTTACAAATTTATTACCATGTCTAAACCAATAATATTTATATTTTTAGAGTCTTGGAACATAAAATTTTAACACCTTGAACGAGCGAAGTATTAGAGTATTTATGTGTATAGTGTACACTAAAGGTGAATTAAATGAGTAATGTTAGATCAATAGTGTTTGAAATAACGCAATGTATGACTGCACATAGAAATAAATGAAAACTGTGACGAATCTAAAAAAATATCTAGTCGAACAAATATAATGTTAATTATATTTTATTAGTTGAAATAAGCTTAAAATTAAATACTATAAATCAACAGTAAAATATTTTATTGTTGAAACCAGAAACACTCATATTATTTTCAAACGTTTTTTTGTATATGAATAAATTATTTAAAGATATTTTTTAGGTCATCAATTTATTATTGACTGAATATCTCCAAATATAATTGCTATTACTAAAGATTTTTATGACTGCAATACGTTTGTTCTTTGTACAATTTTCTACACCGTACAAGACTAGACGTAATTAATAACGATCAAAAGGTTGACTGTAATACAATTCATATAAATAGTCTCGTTTGATGAATGACATAAAGACTCTTCATCTACTGACACTGCAGCATTCCGTTCTAACCCTGTGCGCGAGTGTCATTGCAGCGTAATTAGATACCTAGGGTATATGCAGGTATTGGGATTTGAAATAGCTAAAATTTGTCGAGTGTTACAAATTTACAATGGTAGCGTAAGAAGTAGTATAGGTTCAATAAAAACCTACTCAGGCAGGTACATATTAAATAATTGATAATATTAATTATATTATAATAAGTAATATTTTTCTTTCTATGAAGTGATAGCTAGACGAGGTACCTACATGATTGCCAAAAATATATTGAGAAATAGCCGTATATATTATTTCAAATTGCACTCTTTATTATAAGTCCTAACCATATATTTTATTTTCCGTTCAAATTTGATCCATAAGTTAATTATTTGTATAATGAAAAATTTATATAACAACGCGAAGTCAGGTTCACAGCTACGGTCGTCTGTCGTGTCTTGTTTCTTATATGTGCAGGTATTCCGATTGGCCATTTTAATCGTAATATCATTCACAGATCATGGTCTACCCCGCGAGTCGGGCCGAGCTCAATTTTTTTTTTATTTTGGACACGACACGTCATCGCAGACGACGAAGTTGTGCACCCGGCTTGATTTAACACTTGATCTGATCGCGTAACGTATCATTATTGTTACCACATACCGCGACGATCGCGGTACGTCACGTGTTGTGATACATAATATAATAACAATAACCGCGGTAAGCGTGCTGGTACGTACCTGTGGCGTGGAACCGTTGGTGGGCGGCGACAGACTGTTCCGCGACGCAGTGTGGACGGCGGTGGACCGATGCGAGACCGAGTGCTCGATCCGCCGTCGGGTCTTGTTCAACTTGTGAAATATCCTCTGGTAGTGGTAGACGAACAGCGACAGCGGTAGGATGCAGGACAAGGATACCACGGACACGGTAAACACGATGGACATTTTGAATGTGTCGTTCTTGGGGAACACCAGCGTGCACACGTTCACCGCCGTGCCGCCCATCACGGCCTGTTCGTGGAACCAGAACGGCACCGGCATGAACACCGCCAGCGCGATCAGCCACGTGAGCACGGTGAGCACGGTGGCACGGCGAGGCGTCAGTTGCGATCGGTACGGCGGCACGACGATGCACCGATGCCGGTCCATGCTGATCAGCGTCAGCGTCCACAGCAGCACGAAACCGCAAACAAACTGCGAAAACGACGAAAAATTCAGATTAAAATATTATTATCATCTCAAAACAATCGCGTCATGGCGTTTTAATAATAATATATAGGTATTTAAGTATTATTCGACTACGATTAGTATTGTTATTTATTATTATCATTATTATTATTTTTAGAAATCCGCCACCGTCCACCGGAGCGGGCGTTGAAGTAGTTATGTTTATAGTAGGTATCTTATTTAACAAACCGAATATTAGTATAACGGCGACTAGTCGTAGAGTGACGAATCAAGGAGTAGCAAAATTAATGATACGTATCATATAGTACAGAGGTATGATGGCTACGCTTCCAGATTCACTTTCGTCATCACTCAACTATAGGACCTCGTCACAGTTTCTGTCGACTGTCCTCTGTCACGGTTAAATTTATCACCACATCCAATCCACTCGACGAGATATATAACTCTACCTGATGTACTACTTCGTATTTGAAATGGTCTTTATAGTACATAATATCTTTAATAATCTGTTACTTTTAAGATTTATGTAACGGTAAACTAATCAATATTATCCGATGGCCTTTGATGTCGTAGGCTTAATTATTAATGAAAAAAAATGTATCATAATATATGTATACGTTTCAAGTTCAACGATTAGTGCTTTTGAATTATATCAAAATAATCAACATCGTTATTTATTGTAATTTCATCCAAAATTGATCTTCAATTAATGTCTATAAAAATTATTGTGTTAATTTATTTTTCGGTTTCAGTATGGTCTAGGTACTTATGAAAAATATTGTATTAAGTATTCAGATATTTTTTGAAAAATTGTTTCAACTACAAAATAATTTGAAAATTATTCTATTTATAGAAAACCATAATATAAATACTTTCTAAAAATTATTTTCATATTCACTTGACAATATTTTAGTTTTTTAGATTTGCTTAAGCTAATAACATTGTGTTGAATGAAACTGTTAAACATTAATTGATAACACAGAAATTAATTGAGATCTGTGTTATAGGAATAGCTTAAAGAACAGTTTGTAATATAAGATGATTAAAAAAATATATGTACCTACCTACCTACTTTTTCAACTAGGTAAGTAGTACTTTTTTAGAAGGTCTTCCTCCAAAATTCAACCTTGGATTCGCCACTAACAGCAAACAATGTTTGTGTCACTACGACCGGTCTAAAATTGTTGGTTGCAAGCTAAACCAGGTACCGACATTAAATTTCATTGACTAAGTCAAATTATGGTTATGTTTACAGATATGTTCGAGGTCACGGTCTCTAATTAAATAGTACATTTAAATTAAAATATTTGTCGCGTCTTATGATGACGTTAGGCCCTTATGTTCTATGTAATATCTGTAAATTGGTGAACGTGCGTATAGGGATCGGCAATTTGTGGCCAAATCATTATATTATTTTTATGTAACATAAAATTTATTATAAATTTAAATTTAAATCACAACATGCCTCAATAATTATACACATACCTATTATATAATTAATAAGAATTAATATTATAATATTATGCAATGTAAGTTCCATTTGGAAATTATAATTAAGTTTTGCATGGTATTTTGAATTATTTCTGTACTGTGTAATAGTCAGTAGAGGTATATTATAAGATAATTTACATTGAACTACACTATTTTTCATAAGTTATACTTTTCTTTTATTGACTTTTATCAATAAATTACGATAGTATTTGAAGAGTAAGCTGTACATTTTATGATATTAGTGTAGTATTTCAAAAATAGTTTTTAAATTTTTCTGTAGTGCTTGAGTATACTCGTATATTATCAATTAGTGTTCGTCCGATAGCCATATATTGTAAATTTATAATTTATAATCTTTCGCTATTAATCTAATGTGTAATAATAAGACACATATTCTTAACCACATTATAATTAAAGACTAAATATTGAAATGTATATTATAGTATATTATTATCTATTATATTATACAATACGATGTTCTTGATTTTTAGTTTTAATTTCGTATACATTTCACTAAATAAAATTTTTTTTTGTTTTAGATAGAGAACGGTTATTTTTAGTGTTACCTATTGATATTTCCCTTTATAGCCATAATCCTTTAGCATTTTATTTTACATTTAAAATTTATGTAGGTACCTAATATACATAATACATATATATTTTATATAATTTTTAATAAAATATATTTATATATATTAAATATATTAAAATATGTTATACGAATCATACTGTATAGCATCATTTGAGCTAGAAACTTAAAATATAATAGTAACTCATCGAATGGTTTAGGATATTGGCCAACGGTCAAATAATAAATTATTATTCCTTATATATTTTAAATGTCGATTCTAGTATAAAATTACGGAAAGGTATATTAATTATTATTGATTCGATATCTCGATATTAATGATGTTAAAATAATTATTATAGGCCATAGTTGTTACAACTGTTGTATTATTTACCAAAGTTAACATGAAATATGTAATATGTAGAGTGGAAGGAGTTTTAATTACGTCATATTAATTACCTAATTATAACATTATCCAGATTACTTATCGTCTTTTCGCCGATTTTATTTGGCCTTGAGGATCTGTAATTGGGTAAAAATATCTTTAAGTTATTGGGCCATGATGTGATTAGGAATGTTTATTTATACTTGACAATGAATAATTGCTTTAGGATAGAAAATGGATTTAATATTTTTCCTTTAAAACGGTTGGATCTGAGACTTGCGAGAACATCCTTTCACAACAATACAATATTGTACTGAAATTGAGAGCTGTTCTTATGTTTTGTAAAATAATTAATATTTATCATAAAAGAAGTTGACAAGATAACAACTACAACCACAGAATCAAAACGTATTTAATTTTGTGATGTGTACGTTTATTTACAAAGTTGTTTGATGTCCTAATTTAGCGATTTTAGATAAAAAAAAAAAAAAGAAAAGAAAGAAAAAAGAACGATAGCATTTTAATAAAATAGCTTGATAACAATAATTGAGTATTAAAAAACACAGTTAAAATAAGTAAATTGTCGTGTTTTTTTTGGTAATTGTTAAGCTCGGAGAGGTAGGTGATATATTATATGAGTACTATTAAGATCATTAGTCATTACATTATAATTTATAAGTAAAAACAAACAAGACAACGACGATATCAACAATTGGAACGCGGGATAAGAGAGAGAGAGAGAAAGAGAGAGAAGGAGTTACAAGTAAATTACTTTTATAATAAAATAAACTAAAAAAACATATTGGACCTATGACTTAAGGTATGTTTCCTCCTTCCCCTTATTTTAATCCTATTATTATGAACTTAAAGCAATAAAACGACACTACTCATCAATTATTAGTATAATCAATACATTAATATTCGTATACCATAATATGATATTCAAACTTATCTCAAGCGTTGAGTATGTGACATAAGTGTATTGTACACGCAAAGGATAAAGCTGTTAAATGTATTTATATATTTTATAATATACACGATGTGCTAAGAGTGTCAATCAATAGGTAATGGGGATGAGAATAATAAACTTTTAAATTTATTTTAAACTTATACAATCTCTCGTGTTTTTTATTTGGTTACCATCAAGTTAAATAACATCAAATAATTACTGATAATAAACAAATTGTCGAAGGAGGTTTAACCACAATGACTTTCCTCCGAACAGTTAACGTCAATAATGATTATACTTATAAATAATATTTTTAATTATGTGAGAAAAAATTCGTGGTTATTGCTAAGGATCAATTCCTAAAATCTCCTCCATTTTCGACGTACAATAAATGTGAAATACACTGTATAATATATATTATAATTTTATTATACATTTATGTTTAGCGAATACATTATATTAGCTAAGATAATTGATTGGTTTCGTTCAGTAATTATTACTTAAAACACAATGTATTAGAATTATGAGCATCGGAGCATTATAATATAAAATATAATACCATATGCATCATGGAATACTTTGATGCACTTAAATCTAAGCTGGGATTGAGAAATTACTATAATTTGTCACATTATTATAAATTTCAACGAATTCCTTAAAGATGGTTTGGTAATAATTACAGAGGTAATTGTATTTGAAAATTGTTACTATGTTTCTTTTATATATATTTTATATGTTATAATACTATGTTATTTAGTTAAAAAACCAATTTCAAGTACATGAGTGTTATTCATATCATATTATTGTTGACTAATAATTAATATTTTATTGATTAAGTACTTATAATATAATATAATAGTGTATAACTATAAAAATTCTTATATTTTTTTATTAGATAATTCGAGTTGCATAAAAAAATAATACATACTCATGAAGAGTACTTCAAATACCTAACAATAAAAAATATGAATATAAAAATAAGTTACTATAAAAGTGTAAACATTTAATTTAATTTTTCACTTTTCATCATCATAAGAAATTTGTAAATTGAATAAAAGCACAACAATTTATACTTAAAAATAAAATATATTTTTGAGTCAAAACATACATTTCATGTATTTATTAAATAAGACATTATATTATTTATTTGATACAATACGAAAAATAATATTTTAAAATCCAAATAGCTTAAATCAATGAAAATACCTATTAATTGTATTATGACTAATTAGTATATTAAAATGTATTGAATATAATACCTGACCTAAGTTCTTAGTAATATAGTTATTGTAAGATTATATTATTTATTAACTATAAAATATTATTTACTTCGTTTACTAACAGTAAAGTTTAGTCGCACATTTTTCTATAAGTCTTTGAAGTTCAAACTTTAAAAAAAACAACATGTCAAATATTATTATATTAATAGTTTTTACTTTTTTATAAAAGAAGCAATTTTTAAAATATTCGGATTGATCATAAGCTTTTTAATATGTATAGGTATTTACAAGTAGTATATACCACAAATCTATTTTTATTTTTCTAAGGTTCGCAATGTTAACTAATAAATATTAATAGGTGTATGATATGGTATTATAATAATTATTTATAATGTGTAATTTTTTTTTGTTATAAATTAGTTCAGTTTACCATTTAATATAATTTTTAGAAATAGCGACTGGCATTCCATTATTGCTCATCTATTATATTATAGTGATCTATTCAATGACAAGATGCACATGAAATTTATTTTATATCAGAGCGACTACCAGAGCTTGTAGATTTAAATTGTTTTATGGTAGAAGTATTTAAATTATTTGATATACGTAAGTGGTTATAGATTTAAAGGTTACCAAATGGTTATACGTGAGCTATTTGACTTATAATTGTATCAAATATTGATTTATCGTGCAAATTATATTAAATCATCAAAAATTAAAATGGATAAATTAAAGGGCTAATAGGTACTACATGATGAGGTTCATCTATTTAACCATACGTTGAAACCGTTTATCATAAACAAACATTCAATATTATCTAAAAACAACATAAGTTATTATTATTTTTTTAAATGTATACTATTAATATTAACAGTAATTTTTAACGATGATAATTAATAGAATTTTTACGGTAGGTAGATAAATTATTTTTATTGGCCTCGGAACTTGGAAGCAAGGATAATGTATATTACTTAACTAACAAATTAATAATATCGGTTGGTGAGTTGTAAAATTACATTAACGATACAGGTACACAGAATAATAATTATGTAATAATTAGCCTAGACATAATTTACAAGTAAGATTAATTAATTAATTTCGAACTTTCATTGAGAATAAGTTGATTTTCAATCAGAAAATTTTAAATATATAATAATAATATCACGTTAGATCAAATTGTATTATTTTTTCTTAAGTAAATAGACAATAATTATTACAATCAACAAGTTTAAATGTATAGTAATATTATATTATATTGAATTTATGTCGTTTTATATAAATTCCATAAAACTAAATATAGCTATAAAAGTAATCCAAAATGTATGTAGATTGTTTGACCTCGTACATAAAATATGTACAATGTACATTAAAAATGAATGCAAGTAATATACATTTTATGATATAATTGATCAATTTGATTGATTTATATTAACTACACGAATAGTGTTATTTACATTTGATATTAATATAATATTTTATTAAACGCTTAAACTTTATAGTTTATAAATCATTAATAATTACCTAAATATGTAACTGTAATATTAATAATTGTAAATAAGTTTGAATTCGAGTATTAATAAATTCATAACGTCGAAAACTCGAAACTGATGTATAATAATAATAAATATACGTATTATATGCGTGAATTGTCTTACTCGAGTATAGTTGTAAACTTTTAAACACAACCAAACCTTAATGTTTGCAATCGCAATAATAGGAGTGTTAGTAGCACACGGTAACAATATAATACCTATAATAATAATTTAGGAATCGTGTATTAGTAGATTACAAAGTGTATATTTAAACATAATAAACTCGTAAACATAATACCTAATTGATAAATATTTTTTCTTTCAGAAAAAATCATTTTATTGTTACGTTATTATTTTCAACTCAATAATAAAATAATGAAAGTAAAAATTAGCTTTATTTTAAAATGCGTATTACAAGTAGTATAAATAACAACTAGGTAACAGTTTCGTGTGTAGGTACATGCACGGCGTACTGTAAGAGGATATTATTCCATACATACCTATAAGTCATACTAGATATTATATACTAGAAACAAATGAGCGTATACGACTATTATACGAGTAAGGATATGATATTAAAGATAAAGCTCTAAAAGTTTCAAAATTCAAATTAATCTGTATCTTTTATCATAAATATTAATAACAACACAACAAGATAACAAATATACAGCGTGCAGTGTGCAGGTATAACAATACGTCAATACCACAGCTGTAGCGGATGCGTCACGCAATCAGTCCGAATACGATATCATCGCTCAAAAACTATTCCTCATTAGTTTCAAGTTTCGCGATCGTTTTTAATATGATATCAAACACGATCATAGAATTAAAATAAAAGGATCCTATATTGTTCTGTATTGCGAGCCATGTTTATTATTATATATATATATATATTGTAAGAACACAATCCGTTCGTCTTCTCCGTTCAATTTATAATATTACATTGATTTATAGTACATAATAATAATATACACAAAGTGGCGCGTCCCACGCGCAATTGAAACTCAAATCACGACACAAACAACTTTTCACCCATGGTCAACCGCGCTTTGATTCGATCCAATTCGGATTATAGATAAAATATATATTTTATATTTATATATTGTATAGTTTTAAGTATACGTTATACTTAACTATCCGCTAATGCAGGTGCGGTCATGTCATCACGAGACGTTTTAATTTTTTAAAACAAATATAGTTGTTTTTTTTAAGGTTATATTTTATTTATATAATATAAGGATACCTACTTATATGATTATGTAGGTGGAAATACGACCACTGATACTACTGTATCTTGGACGAGTTGTCATGAGTTTGAAGTAACTTTATTTATTTATTGTGCATTTTTTGGTCACGAATAATTTATTTGATTAAAATTCAGAAAATAAAGAAAGAAATAATAATACATATTATGAAGGGTAGATTACTCGTTTTATGAAACTCTTCAGAGTATAAAATAAATCATTCTGTAATATATGGTTATTGGTTGTGATGAAAAAATTTGAATATTATGTTAGGTAGGTACACGTAGAACAGCACAAAATAGCTCCACTTAAACTTGGAAATTTATTTAAACTATATGTAAAGTACGAAAAGCTTCAACAAAATGAATATACACTATAAACTCATATAATATAAAAATGGTAACTATGAGATCTAGATAAATGTTTAATAATATACAAAATTAATCCGGCTAAGTTTGACAATAATCAAACTGGATAATGTTCCTTGGGTTTTTTTTTTTACTGTGAATCATAATGTGATATTCATTAATATACAATTTTCGAAGATATATTTTTCGATTTAATGACTCGTTAATGTGACTTAAAAACATCGTGTTTATCATTTTATTTGGTCGTATAGTTTTCTTTTTTGTATGCGACATTGTGCGTTAGTGATGGTAATTATACGTATTTTATTTTATTATTAGAAATGCCTCGTGGACTTGTAGTGTCGGTAAATTATTTTTATGATAACAAATGATGTCATAATTTTTCCTTTTCTTTTTTAACACAGAAATTACGACAAATGCGCCGACAGCCGGGCCGTTGTTTTTACCCTATATACGATTTTTATTTTAAAACGTTTTACGGTCCGAATATCTCGTGTATACGATGTGGGAAATAATTACTGGAGGTCAATTACTGTACGCTCGCCGTGTCAATTAGTCTAGAGAGACTTTATAATAGATTTTAATTCGGCTGCACTAACCCTATATTGTATATATATATAAATAAATGATATGCACATTTTAAGTATACCAGACGATATCAAGGAATATTACATACGCACACACACTGTACACACTAAGCTAATAGTGCAGAATACCAATCTTCTACTACGATTATATATTATATTAATAGTAAAATTAATAGTCTATGATGTAATATTTTTTCAACCCCTACTAAACAATATGTGAACTCGCAGGCGTAAATCATTCCAGAGATAATAATACATGATTGTGTTAACAAGGACCGTGACGATAACATCAACGTTGTGTTTAATCGAGACGTTTGTATAATGCTTAGTAAGCATTGCTTACAATGCACATGTTCCGGAGTCTTAATGTTCCGAGCGAGTTAGGATTTATCGTAAACCTATACAAAATAGTCAAACATGGAATAATTATAGTTAACAATTTGATTATTACGACGTTGTTTTTAAGAATTATTTACAACAAATGTACCGCAGTAATGGCGTAATGTATAAATGGTTAAGTCGTACGTTTCTGTAGTTTCTTATAATATAATGAAATTGCTTCTGTTATCCAATGGAACTGTCAGAGTAAGTACTAAGCAAATGCTTACACTAGGCATTCCAAAATAATTGTAGGTATGTAAATGTTTTCAAACTGATAAATACTCTTTCCAAGCTAATTACGGTTTATAACTCAACACAAAAAAGACAGAGTTTTTAAAGTAAAATATTATAATATAATAAACGTGGTAATTTTTTAAGCATATTCACCTCATTTTTGTATTTAAATTATAAATTTATTAAAACTTTAAGTTTTGGAAGCGTACCTAGTTGAATACAATATTTTTGAATACTTAGATTTTTCACAACACTTACTGAGTATCTTGTAACGATACAAAAGTCGGGTTTTCAAATGTAAATCTTGATGTTGCAAAGCAAATTGTAAATTAAAAAATTATTTAATAGAATATTATCAGTGTTATTTTTAGTATTTATAATCTATTTAAAGTAGAATAGCTTAGGGGCTTTTCGTTCAAATATCCAAATACGTCATTATTTTCAGATAAATCATCCGATTCACAACTTGTAATAAAATATGTAAGTTCTAATTTAAAAAATCAAAGTTGGTATCACTACAGGATACTCTTGAAATGCCCATATAACATTGATTGGGCTTTCCGGTAGAATTTTTTTTCATATATAGGTAGAAAAACCGATTAAGAATCTTAAATTAAAATTTTTTAATCTGAGTATTTTGAAAACAAAAATACAAACTAGATCCAATTCGGTACCTAAACCACTCTCCATTTTCGAAAATCCAAGAATTTTATCAACGACTTATCGTGTACTCGTCTACAAAAAACAAAACACGTCCAAATTCGCTCAAAATCTAAAATGGGTTGAGCACGCTTAAATAATCGTCCTGTATATTATAAGTTATAACAAATCACTATTAATCATCTGTTATGTTTTAGAACGGACACGCACTGTTTATTACTATATTAATTTATATGACGTAAAAAATACACAAATATATAATATGTATAATGCATATCGTATATATTATATACTATAATATACACATAAAAGTACGACCGACGAAAAATAAAAAGTATAGAATAAATAATTTCCAGCACTGATGACGACATAGTTTTGTCACCGTATATCACAATAACATGTGTCTGTCAGTATTTGTACGTCATATGTATATTTTTCTACGCGTAAACAAAAATATCATTGTAGCTGATTAAAAACAAAAAAATAAATAAATAAATAAAATCATCGGACACGACTATCGGACCATACACGTGATACTGCATTACAAGAGATTCTATACGCCAGTATTGGCCCTGAATAGTATTTATGTGTGTTTGTAAATAATGTCGTCCGTAAGTTGAATATGTTTCAAATTCAAATTTAAAATCTTATGGTTATTGCTTATAAAAAGATAACGTTACATATATGTATATTATATATCACTCGATTTATTAATTTTTCCATTTTAATACAATTTTATGTAAGTAACAATAAATATAATAGAAATATTGAGATGAACATACTCCAACTGAAGTCTCAAGTGGAGAAAGTTTTGGAGTGCAGGATTTACTGAAAAATGTGTGAAATTAAAATCCTTACCTTTAGAAGTTTAATAGAGTAAAGATTGCTTAGTTTCATTTTATGTATAATAATTATTTTAAATAATAAAAAAATAATATTAAAAGAACTCACGGGCACACACAAAAGTATATCTAATCGAATATTTTGTATACCTACTACTTTTAATACCTTTATAATATGTTAAATGTTAGGTATAAATTAATAAAAGCAATTTTATTTTTGACGTGAATTAATAATAAAACAAATAATTCCCTTTCTAGTTAACTTTTGAAGTTGCGTTTGAAATGTAATATCTACAGACTATAATGTTGTTCATGTTTTTAAAAAAAAATTATAATTAATTATAATTAAACAAGTATGGATATTGGATATGTATAGTATAATAAATGTAAGTTTATTTTTAATTCCACAATAATAATTTCAACATTTATTATTAGAAAATAATGAACTCAAAATATCAACTATGTTTAAATTTTAATTTTCTAATATGTATAATATTATTAGTTGAGATTATTTGAATTAAATAAAATACATTTTTTATTATTATATTATGTTTATTTAACTACAGAGAAAAAATTGAATCTCTCTTTGACTACCTACCGGAAGTACGTGGGTTGATGCATGCACTAAAAGACTGTTCAATCATTCTGTTCGTTTTCTTTGTACCTACTTTGCTAATACATTTTTGATTTATTGAACATTAATCAAATAAAAATAAAAATCGGTTGTTTACGTCGTACCTATTTTACTAAGTGCAAAATTTGCGAGAATAAACAAAATCCTACGAGAAACTTACACAAAATGGTCATACGAGCATATATATTTAGGTAGATACAACTTGAAGTATATAGTCTTTATTGCTTATGTATTAAAATTGATTTCATATTATAAACACGAATTATTACATTCATAGTACAATTCATAGAGATTTATAAAAGTAAAATATTTATTTATTTGTAAAAATATGCGTATTATTTAAAATTTCCCAAGCTAAATAATCACAGAATTTTTGTCGTTGTAGATTGAATCCATAGTCTAGCTGAAGGCCTACTTAATATTTGTTTACTTGCGTTCATTTAATATTGTTTAGACGTGACTTAACATGATTCGTGAGATATTTGATTGTTTAAAATTGTTACGAGTTCACCTAATTCAATTTCAAATAATATTATTATTGTGTAAATGAATTATTGACAATATGCCAGTTGCACATATATTTTAATGTCACATTTATAACAACTACTGAATAATATACGTATAATAATATGGCACACTCAATATTTTTTTCTGTTGTCTATACCTACCATAGAGTATTTTATTATTTTCATATAAAAATACGTCAAACATGATTTCATTAAATTATGTTCAAGGTCTAAAAAACCATACTGTCACAAATAAATCTGATGTTCCCACATTAAATCTGACCATCTAATTTGTTTTAAATTCAGGTATACATAATAAATGACACAGTAAGTATCGGTGATATTGAATTGAGTTCCACAAATACTTTTGTGTAATCAAAATTGAATCCAATCAATATTTGTTTTGTTATTCGAGTTGAGTCCCTTCAGCCTATTAGCATTATCCAGGAGGCACCACGTGGAGATTGACGGAGTAGTCTCCCAAACAATGTATGCGCTTATTGTTTACACTTTTAATTTTTTATTATTTTTTTAAATAGTTAAAATAATTATAATTATTATTATGCGTGATATAATAATGTAAAAATTTAATTAATATTGATTTCAAAAAATCAAATCTACAAATTATTTTTTATTTGCATATTTATTTACTCCTATAAAAATTTTTCTTTTTCCAATGCGTTTTTACACGGTTTTATAACTTTTTTCGTAATTTTATAAAAGTACCTGGCTGTATTCCCAGAAGAGCGTCAACAATTTAATTTTGCATAACCTTGTTGTCACCGGCTATATAGATAATTACGACGTCTAATCTATACGGACTCGATTCAAAGATATTAAAATAATAAACTGGACTCATTTCAAATACATAAAAGTAATATGAACTCAATTCAATGGATTCAGTATTATCCATACACTATGTATACATGTCTATTAAAAATTTTGGGTTCCTAATGAAACGGTTTTATGGAAAAGACTGGGGTCCGGAAGGACGACCTCTGCGTTAGATAAACATGCAACATAACATAGTATATAGTTAGGTTATCTTTATAAATGCCAAATTGTACGTTCCACTTAATCGAAAACAATTTTATTTTAGTAGAGCTAGTGTAAACATTGTAAATTAAAATATGATGAGTATGTAGGTATACAAATTAAAATTTTCTATAGATACTAATTTTTGTTTTTAATTAAATTAATTTTTGGTCACGAAATGGATACATTATATTCCTTATTTCTGTCGATACATTTTTAAATACTACATGTAGTTACATGAAACATTTTTTTTATAAGTTGTGATATAAAAAAGACAAATTAAAATTAAACCGATTAATACTTTTGGAAAAATTGATAACAATAATAAGCCCCTAGACCACAGAGTAGAATTTTACAGTTTGATAACTCTTTGATGAGTGACATTTAATGTAATGCAATTATTGTCATATTTTGGAAAATACCTCTATGAAATTGGCGTCCAGTTCTGTTTTAAAATGTACACTAAATGTAGCCTTAGCCTTTAATAATATGATGTTAATGCACGTGTTATTATACTTATTTAACGTTTAGTGAGCGCATTATTATTTTCGCATTACAACAAGCGTTTTTATACCCTGACTGGTTTTCACAATATTCATACACGTGAATTGATTCCAAATTTAGATTATTTGAGTTTTATTCATTTATGAGTTACATAATTTTACTAATTTTTAAGTAAATGTATTATGTTTTTATGTGCTTATTTTGATGTATTTATGGCAGTATATTATACATTATTCATTAACAAAGTAAGTACACTATTTTCGTCAGTAATTATATTTTAGGATTTTGTTTTAAGTTTTTTTTTTTCATTAATAAAATAGATATTTTTTATTTTATAAAATTAGAAACAGAATACTTTTCTACAAATATATATTAATATGTATCAAAAATTTTGATATTTATTGATATGATTTAAAGTTTAGATGCTGTGCAAAGTAAAATGCAAACGATACCTTGAAAAACATGTGCTCTACTTAATTGTAAGTAACGGTTTTAGTTTGATCACTATGATAAATACTAGTAGACTTATAATAAAATTGTAATATTTTAAAGTTAAATCTCTAAGTAATTTAATTGATTTTATTAATTTATATTTATTATAAATAGTGTACAGATTTAAATATCATAGAAAACAATAAAAACACCGTAGCTAGTAAAAGCAAAGCGACGAAATAAAATAAATAATACGGGCGATTGTAAACTCTCCCGATGGTACACTCTCCCGGGTCTACTCCAGTACTACCTGACAAAAATGTGTAAACTCTCCCGGATTTATTTCTGTACTACCTAACGGAAATATGTAAACTCTCCCGGGTCTAGTAAAAATCATAAAATAAATTTAATATATATTTAAGTTGCGTTTAAAAATAGTCAATCATATATAATAATAATTACAAAATAAATTAATGTCTTTAGCTGCTATGAACATGATATTATAGTCAAAATACAATAAAAAATAAAATTTCAAAAAATCCAATATACATTTAAGTTTCTTTTAAAAATATTCAATAATAATAATATAAGTTACAAATACAAAATATACGTAAAAATTTCCAACTCGTAGTGTAGCAATAACATTTAAAACAACTCGGGAGAGCTTACATACTTGATACTTCCTACAGGTAACTATAAAGTTGACCCGGGAGAGTTTACACATTTACTTCAGGTAAACATAATTTTGACCCGGGAGAGTTTACATTCGGGAGAGTTTACTATTTTTAAAAATCGGGATAGTTTACCATAAAATCGGGAGAGTTTACTACCGCCCAATAATACCTATACTTATATTTCCTTTTACTAGGAATTGTAGTAAATTGTAATCAAATTTTATCCATATCTATAAAATAAATAAAACATTAAAAATAAAAATATAATTTTTAAGCTCTTTGTTGTATGAAACGAATGTTGTTAAAAGTATATAAGCGATAAATATATAGCGATATTTTAGGACATTAAAAAAAATACAATTTCTATTTAAATCCGAGCCTTATTATAATATTATAATGACGAAGGACCTCTTTAACTAGTCATACTAATATTCTAATATCATATTATGTCATACCTAATTCAGAACTATATTAATAATAATTTAATGTCATGTAATCAGGTCATATTATACAGGAAAACGGCACAGGTGGTGCATCTCATAATAAACGTTTTTGTGTAGGCTCGTGTTTGACATTGTTAAATGTTTCTTAAAACTATAATATGTTGTACAGTGTAATCGGAACTTCAATCAATTTAAAGAAGATTAATTATAATTGTTTCTAAAGTATTTTTTTTTTTGCAATAACGCGTGACAAATTTAATAAGGTACCTATTACTAAGTACAAAATCATTATTAATAGATCGAATTTTGCCAAATCTATTCGTGGAATACGCAAGTTGGTATATTTTTTTCTTCGATTATTCAAACGGTTATGCAACGTCAAAAATGTTTTGACATTAATATTATCATTATTATACATGATTGTCTAAAGGCATTATGAATTTTTTTGTGATTTTATATAAAATTTTATGAACCATTATAATATGTTCTCATTTAATTATTTACGTTTCGCGTTAGGTAATATGATGTACAGCTCATATTTAAGAGCAATGTAATTATTTTATCTAATAAATAATAATTTCATTATATTTTCTATGAACTTCGTAAACCATTAACTAGGCTTTATTCGTATTCTTGTGAATGATAGGTATGTACATAATTTTCACTTCAACATTGAAATCATTTGTCCGCTTATTATTATTGTCATTTAAAACGGAACAAAACTTTTATATGGTTTTATGAAATATTAATGAGTAATGTCATTGCGGCTTACATTAACTCAAAAACCATGTTACAACAATATTACTATGACTTTATTTTTCAATTACTTAGTCATACAGAAGGGGAAAATCAATTAATGATCAATGCCATTATACTTTATTGTTGAAAAAATATTTGATATTGCGTTGAATTGGTTTCCTCCATCGGCGTGTAACTTGCATGAAAAACTTTTAATATTTAAATATATATGTATAGTAGAATATGAGAAATAAATTAAAAGGGACATTGAGTACAACGACGACGTTTCAAATGAAAAAGAACATTACGATGTATATGAACTGTAGGTAATGAAAGTTCTTTTCAATAAAATCATATAATAGTTAGCGTAAAGTTTAATTATATTAAATTTTATTGTATCACATTTCTTGGAAATTTATTTTTTATTTTATTAAAACCGATCGTAAAAGTCATATAAGTAAGTAACATAGTTCCTTACTGTATTTTATTTCACATCGATTTTAATAGAAAAATAATAATATTTAGAATAATTTTATTTTAATCGAATCTGATTTGACTAAAGTTATAAACAAATCATGTTTAAAAGAATTGATTCACAAAGTAAAATCAGGTTAAACTTTAAATTCGTATTTGTTTAAAATTTTGAAAGATAAACGATTGGTTTGATGTTTAAATCAGTATAGTTTTCTCAAATCAAGTCCAGAAAAAAATTTAAATAATCGTAATCACGCAGTGGCGTAGCCAGGATTTTTTTTAGGGGGAGGCTATCAATTTTTTCACAGCGATGGTTTAGCTAGGTTCCTCCTTAAGTGTGAAATGCAGATGTCCAAGAATTATTAATATATAACAAATAAAATAAGCTATGACAATTTAAAATCAGTAAAATACAATTTAAGATTTTTGTAGCGTTTTTCATAGACCACTAATATAATTTTTCAGTTTTCTTAATATTTCGGGGAGAGCTACAGCCCCCTTAGCTTCTCCCCTGGCTACGCCACTGTAATCACGTGTATATGAAATATATATTTTGTATAACTTACATAATATTCACATAATAATATTTACATAAATAAACTCAAGGTTAGGAAAACTTTACACTTTAAACTTTAAATTTAACATCTTTGCATTTTCGAGATAATTGCTCCAATATTGGGGTTCTGGGGGACATCACCTTAAAAGTGGCTGTAATGGTGCAAAATAAGAAAATTTTGCCAAATATTGTTTATTTTGCTCACCAGTTTTTGCTGTTTTATGTGATGTATTAATTATTATTAACTAATTGACTCCTTTTGTTTTATATATTATACTATTCGTTTATTATATATGCACACATTAAGTCAGAAAGCATAAAAATATATATAATAAACCATAATATATTATGTCAAATACTTTGAAAATAACAGTTTATTAGTGAATTTGTATTTTGTTTAACATAGGCGTAAACATTATGTTTATCAGTACCTATTCAGAAGTCACATATTTCAATATTTGAATGTAGGTGACGGTTACGTCATCCTAAAACGTAATTATTGAGAATCTACCGTATACGCACAATGATACCAACACACTGCATACGATTTTTGTAATAGGTGTTTGGTGGGATTATATTTAGTTTTAGAGGTCCTAGTTGACCAAAATTAAAAAAATTTAAAACTAGCTAGTAGTAATGTCGAATACTTTAAGTGGTGACGGGCGTCTATGCGTAATGAACATACAACCGGATAACCAGTTGTATTATTACATTATTACAAAAATTAAAAAAGAATAGAAGTATCACGCCATTACAATGTATACCCCCCTTCCAAAACGCAAAAAGTGTATAGTATATAATACCCATTGTACGCATGTATACATTATAAATTATACATATTAAAGTGTTTATTCAGAAACGTGACGAGCATAATGGAAACGTGACGGAATATAATATAGGACCCGAATTATAAAAATCCATTTATATTTTTTATCGAAAGTTTTTTTGTTCAATATAGGTTTCAAAATCTAAAAATAAGAAATTTTAAAATTCAAAATGCACGTGTATTGAATATTATGCAAAACTAAACACTTACAATATCGCACTTATTATAACATGTTTTGACTAAAATCTGATAAAAAAGTCACTTAAACGATTTTAATTTTGATATCTACCTACCTACCAGAAACTTGTTACCGTTCGTATATTCGTCGTTTCGTGTGATATGGGCCTAAGAAAACTACATAACTCGTTACTCTACTTATATACGGCTATAACTAACCTACACATTTACAATATTATTATAATTATTTCTATTGGCCGTTGTTAAATTTAAAAATTCAATCATTAATATTGCTTTTAGTTTTAAATTGATTTGTACCTATATGTCATATCGTTATAAAAATCAATAGGTATAGACCGATTATATCGAACTTTATTATTATTATTGTTTTTTAATAAAACTCAACTAACACTTCGATAAGGAAATGAATTTCGATGATTTTTAAAATCGATTTCAAACCTCGATTATTATTGATATTAATAGAGCACGCACCTGCGAATAAGGCAACAACCGGCACACAAAGTCGCCGAACGGCCAGTCGGGCGGACGCGGACGTAGGCCAGCGCCGGCGTGGTGACGGCGAACAGCAGATCGGCCACGGTGAGATTGAGCAAGAAGCAGTTGGTGACGGTGCGCATCTCCCGGTACCTGAGCACGGCCCAGGCGATGGACACGTTGGCCACGACGGACGCGGCGAATATCACCATGAACACTGTCACCTCGACAGCCGACTCGGCCTGCTCGTCGCCGAACTCTGAGTAGAACGTGAAAAAGTACCTGGGACCCCATCCGCCCGTCGTGTCGTTGCCCATCAGGTACGACGTGTTGAATAGACTCATTTTGAACTAGGTACCTTATAGTGTCCGTGTGCCCGACGTGACCAGCTGTGGGTGTTACGGGTGTCGTCGTACGGTTATATTTTGTACACGGGTTCCGCTGCTGCTTGTTGGCGATAACGAAGGAAGTCACCGCGGTCGCACGTCTGTATGCAATAAAATCATTAAAACCGTATATTATTACATCAGGTGGTCGTACAATATTATGATTTTCTACGGTTCGAATTTAAAACGATTATTAGCATTAAAAATTATGCCACATACCTGTGTTAAAATAAAATTAAAAAAAAAACATCTAAATATGTAAATCTCAATTATTATAATAATATAGCATATATAGGTAGGTACATTATAGTAGGTAGTTGATTATCGTACGATATAGATAAAACTAAAATCAGTAAAAAATACAATTGTATTTAATTTACGATATCAATTATTAGGAACTATTAGTCTTGCAGTGCATTATTTAAATATTAAAAATCAATCTGATATTTTGGCAGAAAAAATATTTAGCGGGTAAAAAAGATTGTTCTCCACATTCTCTCCACTACGTACGCCACTGAAAATATATATGCACGAGGTGATAAGATGGTGAAGAGGAAATTAAGCTATGTAATAAAGATATGTATAATAATTTTGAAAGGTACCTACTTAAAATATCGAGTTAAAATAATTTTTAAATTAAAATGTCAAGTAAGACAAATATTTTATATATTTTGAGTAAACATCAATATATCTTTTATGACTGATTGCTTGCTATCTAATTGCTTCTTATCGAATATTAAAAAATATTTGTTTACGGAGATATTTTTTCATAAAAATTGACTAAGAAAATTATCTTAAACATTATCATTGTTTGGAATATTAAATTCATAGAACTATAATATACCTACTTAAAATATCACCACTTGTTGGTTCATTTGAGTAAATAAGAAAATGAACTGTTTACAAAAAACGATATGGTATGATAAAAACTTATTACTTCATATTTGTCTCAATGCGAAAATTATAATGATTTATTTTTTTGATTGAATTTATAAGATAATATAGTTACATAAAGTGTTTTTAAAGGTAAAAATCACGGGGATGTTAAGCTGTTAACTGTTAATAAAAAGAAAATTCTATATAAAATTAGTTTCGTTAATTATTGTAAGCAATATATTTATAATAAATAATTAAAAATCTTGTAAACTTAAAATCTGCGGAAAAAAAAACATTAAAAAAGGTTAGAATGTATATTTTGTTTTTTAATGAATGAATGAACACAAATACGTAGTAATACAATAGATATTAATTTTTTATACAATGAACCGATACTATACCTACACCAACTGCTGAGTGGCATATGGTTATAATAATTGTGCGATAAATATAGTATCTCAAAATATTTCTAAAGCATCCTAACAAATGTGAGTTACAAACTTAAATCTACCTATGCACCCAATATTTTATAATATTGGCAATTGTTGCAGATCAAGAAAAATCTAGTAAGTACTTAATACTTATTTGTTATCGTTAAATAATATAATTATTTTAAGTCACCGGACAATAGAATAATTTATATAAATGTTAATACAGGAAGGCGAAGTGTCCAGAAATATCTCGAAAAAGGGAGGTTAGTACTCAATAAAATATTTACACTGATACACACAAATCTATAATATTGTTTGTCGCACACGACATAACCATTAATGTACAACGCGTGGAATATTTAACACTTTTAACTGTTTTAAACGTGCTAACAGCTCAAATACGCATTACTATTTTTAACACGATATTATTTTATGGCTCATACGTAATATTAGTATTGTTCAAGTTTGGAAAAACTAAACAAGAGAATAAACAAAAAAAGATAAAAAAATATTCTAATATACTTATGAATCTCTTAAGCTTCTTAAAATATAGAATATTAACGCAATATTCACGAAATGTGCCAAGTACCGGTATTATATTATAATGTATACGAAATTATTCGGACAGTGATACTTTGTATTTGATATATGAAATTTATTCAATGATTTATATATGATATGTTTTTTTACTTTAATATGCATAATTAATTTAATGCATATCAGTAATTTTGAATAAATAATGATTATGTAAAATTAAATTATTTAATTTCTCATTAGTCGTTACATACAAAATACAATTAAAATAAAATATCTACGTTTATTACCTCACCTATGAGCAATTAAGGTTTTGAAAAATGGCTCTCTTAACTTGTTGTTTCATAATGGAAAAATAGTAAAGAATATGTATATGACAATTGTGTTTCATCATAAATCATTTTAGTCAACCACTATTCCTGAATATATACGACTAAAGATTTTTGTTTTAAGCTTCTTCTTTATCTTACGTAAACGAATAACAAAAGATCTAGTTTAATACCACATATATTTTTTTATAGAAATTAGTTTGTCAAAAACTTTATAAAAATATATTTATTATATTTAATAATTGTTATTTGTAATATATGAAAGCTTATAATTTATAATATAGGTATATATTTAACAATCAATACTGTATAGTGCTTTTGGAATAAGAATGTAAATATTTTTGTTCAGTTATAAAATCAATACAATTCTAATTGGTATACTATTTTGAATTTATTAAATAAATTGGACATGGCTAAATAAAAATGAGCAATGGATACAATTTACATATAAACGGTTAGTACACGTTTATATAATATCTATATTTTTAAAGTACAAAGTATTGAGGTAGTATAGTTACATAAGAAATTTCAATGTGCCAACTGTATAGAAACCTTAAAATTATAAACATAAATTAAAAAAAAATCTAGAATTATTTTATAACAAATAATTTATCACAATGATTATATTATAGGAATTTAAAAAACAAATTCAGTAATATGTAAGTAGGAATAGTAAGATGGATAATTGCAAGGAGATTAATTATGATTAAAGATTTTTAACATTCGTGGAGTACCTGCAATTATAATAAATGTTTTAATGTATTTGTTATTAGAATTGAAAAAATATTACAGTAATAAATAAACTAATGAAAATATAAAATATTCAAAATTCAATATTATATATTAAGTGGTTTTCGTTTTTTCAATAATATTTCAGTTCTAAATAGTTCTATCTAATTTATGAATTTTATTTCATGTATAACAATACTGCTAGGATAATCAAAACCTCTTAAATGTCTAATGTACCTACACACTAACATATCCAAGATCTGGATAGTGTCACATGAAAAATTTATTGCACTTATTTTAATAGAAGTGAGAAAGATCGGTATAAAACATTTAAAAATAGTTTTAATAATTTAATAAGAATCTTAAAACGATAACCTACATAGATTAAAATACATTAATATTTAATAAAAATAATGATTACATACATTACTACAATCATAAATGTCATTTTTATCAATTAATAATATTCTGCATTTAATAAGAATATTGACATTTATGTTATTGCACATTACTCGACCTTTTGCAAGTAAGAATTACATTTTTAGTAATTTTAATAGAGTAATTATTAATTTTAATGTAATAAAATTCCAAGTGTCGAGAATTGAATTTTTAGATTATGTCCTATATATATTTATTATATTGCCATTTGATTGAAGTATATATCGACAGACTACATTATAAAAATATAAACCAAGTCAACTTTAAGCAGTAAAATAAATCATGTGTGAAATGAAAACTCGATAAATTTGCTACAAAACAAGCTTGTCAGTTGAAGAACTTGTGTTAATAACTTAATTTCAGTGACAGTTGTTCATTGCTTATTAGTATTTAACTCGTGTTTAATGTTTTTTTTAACAAGTTTAAACCAATACAACTGAACAAAATATAAAACGACCTTTTCGTTATTAATAACTATTATTATGTTAAAATCATATTCAAGAGTTAATTATTATTACTTGTTGATTTGTATGGAATTTTTATAAAGGGTACTTAAACAAAAACTGTTGTTATACAAACATATTATACCTACACAATCGTTTCTCGATGCTTATTTCAGCAAAATTATTATAATATTTCAGTAGTCAAAAAAAAATAATATTGATAATTTTAATAGATGAACTCGTACAAAACTAGTGAAACAACATAGAGCTACAAAATTGTATAAAATGTCACAGCAGTAAAAAATTCTTTGTTTTATATACTATTAGGTATACGAACAGTAAAAACTAAAATTTTCTTTCTATATTTCACTCATTGTGATTAAATATTATTGAAATTAGGGTATAATTAACCTATTAAAATTATTATTTAGTATTTTAGTATTTTTGTATGTTTTATTTTTTTATTTTGTCAGAATTGCTATGATGAATATTTTAGTTCATATTTTTTTTAATTCTTATTTATAAATATAAACAATTTCGCTTAAAAATAAAATATTGAAAAACCCAGCCACAAAAACTACAAAATAACTACGTATATTTTATGTATTTCTCTGATAAAGTAAAATATTGTTGGTATGGTATTTACTATTTAATTTAATATTGAGTTACTAAAAGTATTTGAAAAAACAAAAATGTGTCGATTATTTTGTTTTGTTTTATTTTTACTTTTTTTTTTACATTTGCTTTTATTCCTTTGCTTTTTTTTCATTTTGCTTTTTTCCGTTGTTTTTTTTTCAGTTGCCTTTTTTTTATTATTACCATGTAATTTTTATGAATGTTTAGAATATGTTATTATAATATCTTAATTTTAACCATGTAATCATAATGAGTGAAATATAAAGAGAAGTGTTAACTATATTATTGCACGTGGTAAGACTAAGAAAAAATTATACTTATGTTGGTTGATTATAAAATGTACCAATATGCCATATTCTAATCATTATTATAAATTACTGAGAAAAGATTAGCTCTAGTAACTAGGAGTTCGAATTAAGATGTGTGTGTGTGTGTGCGTGTGTTTTTTGACAGATTATTGAAGTGTTCATGTTTGGAACGTGTTTTAGTATGAAACTTTTCAAGTAATAATATTTTAATAGTTTATTGTAAATATTTTGAAATATGAAACTACAATATTTGTGTAGTAATATTTTTATATACTTAAATTAACTTACCAAATTCAAATTAATAAAACTAAAAAAATATATAGATATATTTAACAAAAATAAATAAAAATACAAAGATAGCATAACATTATACTATTACCTAGGTACTTCAAACGATTTATAATGAGTCATAAGGATTTAAAATGAGTCATAAGGATTAATAATAAGTTACAAAACGATTTTCTCGGTTATTCGCAGAAATATAATTTAGGTGGATGGTATGTAGTATTTGAATACATAATACTTTCTAATAGAATAATCTGATCGAAATATCTGCTCAAGAATAATGTATAATACTTTATCGTTCAAAATAGAAAATATGTGATATAAATATGGCACGTGCATCAATATAATTTGTTTATTGAAAAATAATAAATGATGATTGTTTTCATAGAATGACAATAAAAAAAGTATTGTATTATAATCTGTATGAGAAAATGGAGAAGTCTTTCTGTGGTTTTATACATTTTGAGTTTACTTTAGCCATTGAAAAGGTCACGGTAATTGCTTTAAATTTGAATTCAACGATAAATCGTTTTAGATAAAAAGTAATTTTGAGAAAAGAAGTCAAGTATCTATTTCTAATAGTATTTTTTTAATTTATTCGTAATGCTATTGGTAATTTATTGTTAGTTATATTATATTATTCATGCTGTATATTGAACTAATATTTGCCAAATATATTGCATATTTCATTGTTATTAACTTATAAAGTTACAACCCAATACTACTTACGTAATTAAGATAGAACAATAGAAATAGTTCGTGGTATAAATAGCCTAAAGTTAGTTCTATTTAAAATAGTATTCAGAATTTATATAATTATCAATGTTTAATTTTTATTGTATTTTATCGGAATAATGGATGATTACAAATTTCAATAGATTTCTTTGCTTGTGGTTAGGTTTACCACATAATTTATTCGAATAACTAATTATATTTTGAATTCTATGATACCATTTTTTTCCATCTTATTTTGTACTACTATTTAAATTGACAATGAAACATTAGTGTACCTAATAGACGAAACTTATTGCTGTTTAATGTTCATAATAATATTATTATTATTATGGTCGTAAAGTATTATAAATGTAGTAGTTAAAAAAATTGTGTTCGTCCAATCTGTTATGGTTATAAGACGACAGATAACAAAAAAATATCTTAAGTCACCATAAGAGCATCTGATAATATATATGAATGGTAAGAATATGCATTTCTGGGAAACTGTTAAAGCCCAAACTAAAGAGGAAATAATTTGTTAGTTTGAATTTGCATCTAATACGTTACCTACTGTACCTATTAGTAATATGGAGAACGAATTTGGTGAGATGAAAACATATTATTATCTATAATAATGTGTACATGATGTATACTGTATAAATACAACTGTATTTTAAATAAATACTTAGGTATGTATTGATTTCATCGAGTATCGAGTAATGTTTTTATCACATGCATTTTATATAAGTAGGCTTATATAGAAAAAAAATTTGGAATTGGAAACACGCGCGAGCTCGAATATAATAATCCCCAGAGTTTTCAGTTTGGTCAAATTTGAACGATCCTTTGCAAATATTTGTTTATATTCGTTCGGTACAGGTTATTTATGCAGAAGTACCATAAGTTTTTGATCTCGAACTCGATTGAATTGCATGTTACATAAAAAGTAATCAAACACGTGTTTGTAAATACCCATTCTGTCATACGATTATATATGAACTAGTCATATTTTTTTGTAGAACTGCAGCTATACAATTTAAACAATACAGATTACAGTAAAACCTCTTATATCGGACACCTCTAAATACTCTAAATCAGAGTTCTTCGAATAGCGGATACATTTTTTTCGAGAATATCCGTTATTTAAAAATATCATTGTATTTTGTTTGAGTGATCATAGTAAAAAATTAATCAAAATCTTTATCTGTATTCTGACCAAAAAAAATAAGTATCAAACATATTTTTAAAATTTTTTTATAAGATTATTTTAATATTGGATGAGTATTTATATTTTAAACAATTTAACTACGTACCTACGTATTTATACATTTTCAATACTAAAAAAAAAAAAAAAAAAAAGCCAGAAGTATGAAGATATGCACCGTTTATCACCCCTGAATACACGATATAATCATTATGATGTACTCACAGAATTTTGCATGCCAACCTAATCAAAACGAGCACAGAGGAAGAAAAAAAAAAATCAGTAACGGCGGCGGGCAAATCGTTCACATTTCGTCGTCGGTCGTGTTTGATAAATTATTATTGTAAAAATATCGTTCAACAATCTGACTTGTTAATATTATTATTGTTTATTCCGTACGCGGCGAATTTCACGATCACCAGACCGGCCGGGACGAGGAACGCGCGCAAAGACGTGCACAACGGACAAGCGTGTGGACGTAACTCAGGCAGCGCGTCCGCGTGAGACTCGCCGACGATGTTTGCGGATTAACGCCACTGTCGCCCCACCCCTACCGCCTAGACGTCACGTGCTCGCGCTGTGCGGTAATACGCTCTTAAACGATATTGTTTCTCGTGAACCGATCGTCGTAAAATAATATTTAAATTACCAAATTTACTTCAAACCTATAATCACGTTTTTATTGGGCACCAGTCAATATTGTAGACGAAAATAATATGTGCGGTTCTTGTTGAGTGAAATATTACGTATAGCCCCCTGTAAAATAAAGAAAGTCGTACTGCACGGTTTGTGTATTTATTATAGTCAGCTTATACAGTATATGATTATTATAAACAATTTTTTAAAAAAACGTATCGCATTTGTATGAGTTACAAATTTTTTTTTTTCTTTAACTCATATTCTATACATTCGAATTTTTGTATCTAAAATAAGGGCTGATATTATGGATCCATATAAAATATCTACTGATCGTGATGGCCGAACCGAATTTATAAATTATTTTATCATTTTTACATATATCTACGATTGTTATTCCGCGACTAGTGTTATATATTATAGGTACCTAAGTGCACTCCAAAGATGATAGAATATGGCTCCGTTACGGCTATCATGTTTAAGACTTTGCTGTGTTTGAAACGTTAAAAATCACTGCCAATACTATAATCCATGTATGTATGTCAAGTTTCTACGTCGTGATTTATGAATCTAAAATATGAAACACGACATACGAATTCAACGTATGTGCGTAAAACTTGCGTTGTAGGGACTATAATTCGTTTTGGATTTTTAAATCACACACAATTACGAGTTTTGAAATTTTTATAAAATTAATATTAATATTTATGTTTAACTTTATATAACTTACTGTATAGTACTATATATTATGTATTATATAGTACTTATTTTAGCTAAAACTAAAAACATTGTATTGGTTATTAAAAGTGTGTAGATAGGTGTACAACACTATTATATTGTATGTACGAATATATTATATACATGATATATGTATATTTGCAAAAAAATAACCAAGAAGTTTACAGATGATTTTAAAAGCCCTAAATTATGTATAATGGAAAAAATCTATTTACAATTGCAACTTTTATAGAAGAATGCTGCATAGTATATTAGAAGTAGAGATGAGGTTTGTTGGCTCTAAGCCCATTAATTACCTTTTCATATATTATGTCTCTGTGATTAGTGTATATCCATCAATTTTCTAACCATATAACAATAATGAGTTTTCAAAAATTATATCTTAATAATAAAAATGAAATCAAAAGATATAAATTATATTCGTAAGATCGTAACAGTAATAAAAACGTTCGTACGTTTGTATAAGAATAAAAGTGAAATTAAACAATTTATTTTTAAACAATATACAAATTGTCTTTTACTAAGCTTTGATTTTCTTCTGTTCATAGCATTCTTTAATGTCGAAATACTGTAATTTTGTTGTATGGCTTTAAAGAATACAAGTGAAGAATGATCATTTTTAGTTTTGAAACAAATAAAAAGTTATCTATTATCCATTCTAATGAATGAAAAAATACAATGGCTTCTGAAAATTTGTAAAATAAATTGATTGGTCAGAGATTATCCATTAAATTGCAATCATTAAATTAAGAAAAAAAAAATGTTTATAAAATGAACCAAAAATTATTTAACAAATTTGGTATTAGCTTTTAAATTTTTTAGTGAAATTAAATTGTATAATAACAATTGTTTAAATATAAATAAGTATTTGTTTTACTAGAATATTGTACATATAAATGTTCTGTGTTAGTATTTGTTTTTTAATCGTTTTTTTTTTATAAATATAATATACACCTATAAAAATTTAGTTTAATTTAGACTCATAGATATACTTATATCATACAGGTACAGTATGCAATTTTTTTCATTATTGTTTATTATATACCGTTATAGGGTAAAGTGTATAGTTATTGGCACTTTAAGGAAATTTTTAGTTTTAGGGCAGAGAGCAAATCCTGTCTCATCACCATTGAACAATCTGGTAGGATCATTCAAAATATCACTCAAGTTATGATCATCTAGGTATTTATAAATATCTGAAAACCATTTTCTTATGTCCTTTTCACTTACGTTGGCACTAGCACCTGTTACATGTTCAGAAGTTCTTACAGAAATGGATGGATGTCGATTCATAAAAGCTTTATACCAACCAACTCCTACATTTTTATTTAAAAAGGATATTATTATTAATTTAATTTATACAATTTTGATAAATGTTACTTTGTAATTACTAACCTGGTAAATTGTTTTTAAACGGATTAGGTCTATTGTCATTATCCAAAAATTGTTTAACGCTGAGCTGCAAATCTTCCTTGCGCTGAGGGAATCCTTTTTTGCAACTTTCCAATATCCAGGTCTCCAAAAGTTTTTCTTCGTCTGCAGTTAAAATAGTACTAGGGCCACAAGTTGTTTTACCATCAGGATTCTTCAGCCTAAACTGTAATGTTGATCTTGAAACATTAAACAGTTTGGCAGCTCCTTTTTTGCTCAAACCATCATTTAGCACAGCAGATATGGATTTTAGTAAATTGGTTTCAGAAAACGCTTCCCTTTTTTTAGGCATTTTTAAAATGTAGGTACCTAAGATATAATATTAATCTTTACTATTGTCTATTATAGAACAGAAGAATGTAATATAAAACTGTTTAAGTAGGTAGGTACATATTATATAGTTTGATTTTATAAGGTAGGTATTAATAAATAAATAGGTAGTGCCAATAATAAAAATCAAAATGTTTACTCTTCATTCAATTATTGGCACACAATGCCAATAACTAAAAAACTGAATAATTATAAGACAGTTATTGGCATACCTACTAAATTAAAAAAATATTAATCTAAACCTGATTTGAAGTATGTAATTTCATTTGAAATATTCTAAGGATTCAGAATATCTAAAGTTCAAATTATTTAGATTACTATTCAATCAATTAATGCCTATGCAAAAAGATATAATAAACAGTATAATATTGAAAGTTCTTACCTGATTTTGGATTTTAGCACGAATTAATTTTCGAGGGAAAAATATTCATATAACTGATAACATAAATTTGATATCAAACGTTGATTACTTAACTATACAAGTGTGGCCAATTAACAAAAAAAAAAACTCTTCAAATTATCAATAACACTATTATTTATGAATAATAACATATCAAGGTGCCATTAACTATACCAGTGCCAATAACTCTACACTTTACCCTATTCATAACAATCTATTGTATTACGTTAACGTGAATATGTAATCTAAGCTTACGCTATGTTCTAGCTAAAGGCATGCACGTACCGCAAATCGTAATACGGAGAATAATCAGTGTAGTTATAATTCTATATTTTTTAAACACATGTATTTACAAATTCAAAAAATGTTAAATGGTTAGTAGAACATTTAACTTACGAATCTATTTATATTAAGAAGAGAGGTTAGGTCTTAGCAGAATTTTAATACCAAAATATGTACTAATAATTTACGTTGGCCGATCGTTCTAAAAATAAATACTCTTCAAACTGACACTCATGGATATTATATAAGTAAAATATACAGTACATTGTACCAGAAGATTTTGATAATAAATTCGTTTAAAGTGCACCAATTACAGTTTAAACACTTCATGTATTGCTATATATTGTTATATCATGAATACTCGTGCATTGCATTATAAATTCAATTTATCAAAGAAAATTACAAGTGTAATAAGTAATTTAAATTCAGTCAATTTACTTAACATTCACACATGAATACTCAAATTAACTAAAACTGCCACAAGCGAGTACATATATGTACTAAGTAGTATAAATTATTTCATTTTATTAAACTGAATTTAAGGCAGGTACCTACTATAAATACTGTCGATATAGTTTTCACCATAAAGTTTAAACATTTTCAGTTTCAGTTGTGCGCCTATGCAAATCGGTAAGATTATTCTTGGGCGCATCGCATCAGTAGAAGTTTTATTGACAATAATAATATGCCAGTCTTCAGTGTACAGTGGAACAAAACGTCTATAACTATAAAAATATATTGGAAACAGTTCCTGTATTATATTATATATAGACGAGAGAATGAGAAAATAATATATTCAATATTCACATCCCGTTTGTTTGAAGGTACGAGAAAATGAATGCTTTTTTTCCACCTTGCGTATATTATTATAGGAATACGGTTAACGTTATGTAAGTTATTCTTCTAGTGTATATAATTTATAGGACGGGATGTTGTGCGAAAAAGCTATGAAGAAGATATGAAAAACGAATAGCCCGTGATAGTTTAGTAAATTTAATATCGTATACAGTATACAGTATACACTATACTTACGTAATCGATCTAATATTTTATCAAACAAGTAAAAATGTTCAAATTAAACTTCAGATTTTTTAAGCTTAATTAGGAAAATAAATAAAAAATAAGCGATTCCGAAGTTTTATATTTTAGAATTTATTTTAAAATTAGTTTTAGAAAGTTATGGATGTTTAGTTACAAACATTAAACGTTGTCTATGTATTATAATATAGGGTTAAGTAGATACAGTATAAGATTTGACTTTTAAGTCGTATAGATAATAGAATCGTATTATAATAAAAACAAAAGAAAAGTTAAATCAAGACTTTTAACAGATAAAAATACATTGATTTTTTAAATTACCGTCTGTATACTTTACACGACCTTACTAATTTATTATTATTGTCACTATTAATGGTACAGATGCACTTTCTTGCAAGACTCACGAATCACGATTCGTTTCTAGAATTCTATAATTGCATTAATGGTGGGCTGTATTAACAATAATAACAATTTAATGAATCAATATTATATACTGAGCTATAAAATAGCTATAAATGGTCTCTTGAATATTATGATTTGCATTTTATTACTTTCAATTCAACTATTAAATTAATTCATTTTTTAATCAACTTGAAATTAGTATAGGTAGGGCTGTACTATAGTATTGAACAGTGTTTCCTAAAGTATGCAGTATCAACCCCTGAGGGTGCTAGAGCTGGAGCTAGAGTTATCTAGAGGGATAATGGAAGTTAAAAGCTTAATTGGATATCCTCATTAGTCATCAGGATGCCTTTTTTATTTGTACATATACAATATACGTTATAAACAATACATTTTATGTATTTAATATTATGAAATACATTTTTACTAAGGGGTGGAGTCTTGAATTTTTTTAAAGTTGGTACTAAAATTTAAAAGTTTGGAAATCACTTATATAGAAAGATAATTATGGTGCTACTAAAATTTATAATTTATTTCTAAAAAGTAAATCTTGTTAATACATTGTACATTGCAGACATTTTACACTAATGGAAAGTATAAATAAATATATAATTAGTATTAAAATATTACTAAGAATAATTTAGTTGGATAATCTTTATTTTCAAATTCGAAGAAAAATAAATCTATTATTATAACTTATAAGTTACAACTTACAAGTTATAAGTTTTCATATATTATGTTAGATTATACTATATTTATTTTTAACTGGTTTTAGTGGCTTAGAGCCAAAATACAATACAGACTTATTACGTCCACAATAATTCACTGTTTCCAGAAGTAATAAACCGTCCCAGGTCACTATAATAAATACTCCAGTTAAATGCACTTTTTATTTATGAATACAGCCAATTGGTTATGCTACAACAGAGTAAAAATAGTATCCTAATACCATATAGAAATCAAAACACAATAGATGCAAATGTACACATTAATCACTAGCCAACGAGTATTATAAAAAACTAAAAAGTATATAAAAACTTATCTGATATTTTATATTAACCAAGTATTATTGAAGTCCGTAGAAAAAGTAGACCATAAGCAAAACATTTCTATCCTGTCCACTCGAAACCGATTAAACACAAACTTATTTTTAGACTTTGTCAAATATTGTCAAATTTTTATAGAAATCATTTTAGATTCTGAGTAAAACGAAGATATATTGGTTTTAAAATTTTGTTTTATTTTATATCAAATAAAAATGTTTTGTTTGTCATTATGATATAATTTTTAAAATGCTTTGGATCTTTTAGTGCTATATTAATTATGACATTTTAAATCGTAGAATATTTTTCATATATTTTTTTTGTTTTATCTTAATACCAATTTTTTTAGTTAAACCTATTAAAATAAAATTCAAGGTTCCTAAAAAGATGTTCTTCCATTAGTTTAAACATTTTAAAAATACATAGTCACAATGATTTTATTAGAGATTAGAGTTCAAATTTTAATAAAATTATGACAATTTTCAAATTCAATTATAGTTATGAATAAAAAAAAAATATATATATATTTTAAAACTTGAAACATACACATTTAATAAATAAAAATAAGATTTTTCATATTATTAAAATGTGTGAAATTAAAAAAAAAAACAATTGAATATTTAAAAATAATGATTTTGCCCCTCAAAATTCTAGTTATTTTTGCATAATTTAAACAAATACTAATTTCTAAAGAATTACAATTTCTCCCAGTTACTTAGGTAAATGATTATTTCTTATTCTCAATGAAGTTTTCAAAATATTTAAATTAACTTTATTTTAAGATATTAGTACCATTTTTTTTTTATATTCTATTGAATATAACTAAATCCAAATTTATATTCTACAATAGATAATATACAAATAGTATTATAGTATAATATGGTACCTATAATAAAAATCTTCTATAAAATGTATTTTAATATGCCTATTAAATAAAATATTTTGTTCGTGATTTAAATATGATTATTAAATCCTATTTGAAAATTATAAAACACATTACTAATATAACTAGGTACTTGTATTTCTGGTATTTTACGAGTTTTTTTTTAAAAAATTCAGCAGATATAATTTGTAATATATATATATACAACTCAAAAAAAAGACTTGAATTCTGTTGATTATGTTGTACAATAAACCGAAAAATTTATAATAATATATATTTATAAATATATATAAAGTACATTGTTTTATTTATAATTTCTGTGATCTGGGTTATGAATGCGTGATGTGAGATGACATCTTTCTGTCTTGATATACGTAAAAGAAACTATCAGATTCTAGCAACTAGGTACAGTTTTTTTTTCATGCTGGCGAACTTAAATTCATTGTGACCATCAATTACTTTTGACTCACACGCCATGAAACTTTAACTTAAAGAGTGACTAAATCTGCGGTTGGTGATCTATGATATCAAACATCGTATCGTTGTATCGATCATATTTTAACTAATGTTATGATACAGTTGCACATATAGCTATTACATACTACTTACACTTAAGTGACCGCGTCAATAGTAGTTTCTCGTCGTTTACACAATGACACGTGTATTGCATGTTATGGTGATACAATTATGTGATCATTATTCATTAAAACGACTCAAAGATTGACTCACTTAGTAAACACAGTTGTGTTGCGTACAATATTTTATTAATCAAAGCATTCCTGTATTATGTATAAATTATAAATAAAATGTGTTGGAGACGTCATTATTGTCGATACAAAGCATAAACATAAACGTCGTATAATAATTATTAGTTATTACTTATTATGATTACCTATATTATTAATGTGTAATATTATGGTGTTGAGAAGTAGAACGATGAATCACACATAGATATACACAACATAGTTATCGTAAAGACTTTCTCGATTAATTTTCAATGAAAAAAAAAATTGTTATCAAATTTAAAAGGTTTTGGGTTTTTTTTTAAATAAATATTTTTAAATTTTTGTTACGTAACTATATATTTATAATACATGATTCGAACACCGTTTGTCCGTTTTACGGTTTTATTGATTGGTTCCAAGTTAAAATTTGTTGATTGACTTTGAAAATGTTTTATTTCTTGTAAATTTTAACCATCTTGACGGTTCAAACTGAATATAAACAATAAGTATAGTAAGATCAGTGAACCCACATTCCATCCGTTTAGTACATTTTAGTTTACTGTCTTGACTTGTGTTTAACTTATAATAATTTAATTGTATTGTTTTGCATTGAGGAATGTAAAATATAAATATAAGTTTCACACAAATTATTTATAATATTATTTACCATATTGTTATACATTAACTAATTTTCTATAAGCCAGGAAAAAATATCATTAACTGGATTTAGGCATGTTCTTCGTGTAATTCAATTGATAAAAAATAAACTTAGAATCATATAGTATTTTCTAAGTTATAAAATCCATTTTAAATGTGTTTATTAATTATCACATACAACTAATGATAGTTTATTATATAAATCCAGTTTTTAATAAAATTAATAAGTCCAGTTATGTTTTTTAAATACACAATACAAGTATCAATAGTTCTAGACTTCGATACCTGTTAATTTACGAGTTACGATTACCTATTTCACGATTTATATTGAGTGTTTAATATTATACTATTTATCCTAACGAATTATATGCAACTATAAATATAACTATTTTCAATTTAATGGGTCAAAATATTATCAATATTAGGATAAACACCTACAATATTCGATTGGTAACTATGATTTATTTGTTTAAAAATATATAGTGTTGTTAGACAAATATTATTGTAAATTTTAATACCGGGTTGTGATATCAACACATTTTATAACCCCTGACCTAAATCTAGATTAATCATAGAAATTGAAAACGTTTAGATTAGACAATAGACTAAGATATATAATACGTATCTACTATACAAGTATAGGGAAATATCAAAAGTATATTAAATTCACATTACCATTATATGTGTTTGCTCCAAATTGATTTTGTTTGTAAACATATAAAATTATTCTGTATATTACCACATAATACGAGAAATGATAGTAAACTGAATAAATTCATGTAAAATAGAAACTTTTTGGTGAGTCAGTAAAACGTAAAAGAGTCTGAACTACTAAGCGAATGCTCTCGTATATTAAAAAAAATTTATATAATATGGTAGATGTACGTATTATAACTTACAAGTCTATTATTGGATACCAAAGTTAATCATATTTGCGTGGTTTTACTTACTGTTTCTAATATAAACTGAATTTAGCTATACATATTACATATATTATGAATCTTTGTAAAAAAAAAACGGGGATAAAAAAAATATTGCATTTACAATTATTTTGTTTATTTACATAGTTAATACATATTATATGTTTTTTATTACATTACTCCGAGTAAGCTTAAATAACTTAGAAACATGTTTTATATTTTTATGATTCTATTTTTTAATTATTTCTAGTCCACCATAATCAATACATGTGCACATGATTTTATTTATTATTTGGCAAATGAACTCTTTTTTTTGTTTATATAATATAATATTATGTCGTGTCCTTAGGTATAACGATTTGCAGTTTTTGGTGATAAATTATAAATTGACCGATGACGTAAGTAATATATTTTCCGCCTTACTTTTACCTTTGCTTGTATTAAAACGACTATAATATTATAGGTAAAAGCCTAGTGAGAGAGGGATATATAATATGTCTGCCATTGACAATGATTTGTAATCGCATTGTTCTTGTGGCCGTCAACAAAAAAGTTTTATACGGAGAAAAAAAATATAACTATTCAAGCACACTGATATAACTACCACTAATATAATCATATCATAAAATATATTTAATCCATAGCAACAGATAAAAGAAATTGGTCATCAAACATCAATTGATGTTAATTGATAATATGCTGATTTTAATTGATTATAATTTGTAAATGGGCATACAAATAATTAACGAGCAAATATAAAAAAGTATATTTGATGTTTATTTATAATGATTTGGATTTGTTGTATTTAATAAAATACAGTAATATAGGTTGTAGACAATTGAAGTAAGTATTAAGTATAAAAGTATATATTTAGAGTACCCAATTAATAAGAGTTATTAAATGGGTTTTCTCATTATATAATTCTCACCTACTCGTATATTGTTTTTGATGTAATAGTTTAAATAAAACGAGAATATTTTACTTAGGTTGTTAAGACGACAAAGAAAATTAATTAACTTTCAAGTTGGCAGTTAATATTTTTTAAGCAATAAGTTTTATTTTATTTAATAATATTATACAACATTATATCTATTATAAGTAAATTATATTGAATTATAATTGAAAATTGTTGTCTATATTTAAATATTCATGAACTTGGGTTAATACATTTAGTTTTATATTTTGTTTTTAGATTAAAATATATTTTTTATATAACTGATATGTATATTTATCGCAGCATTAAAAACCTAATTAAATAATACTTACACATTATAGTATATTTTATAACTATTTAATTAACTGAGCTTTTATTTTTCATTGTCTTAATATGAATTGCATTTATGACTAAATTAGCTTTATATCGTATGAAAAAAAATTGAAAAATATATTATTATTCATTTAGATATATTGTTGTTTTGCTATTTATATATCAAATAACATAAAATTAAAATCATGTAAATAATAATTTTGGAAAATATAGGTAATTATGAACTCTAATATTATTTAACAATAATAGTGAAATGATACATAGGTATATAATATCATGATGAGATTTTAATGTAAAATAATTACGATTTATTAAATTTTTTTCCTTATTTAAGTAGAAAAACACGAATTTGCATTTTTCTAGAGTAACAGTTTCCTTGGTTTTTAAACAAAGAGTAAAACTGTGTGACTGCTATCAGGTAGATTAAAATTGAATGTATAATCCTCGAAGATTAACTATTTTATCAACTATGTTTAAATGTAATCGAAGAATTATATGGTTTATTTTGTTTTCATTTAGACTCTAGATATCAGTATGGTTAGTAGGTTAGTTAATTATTGTAGGTCCGTTGTACAAATAATCTAAATAATGTTAAGAAATATAAAATATGTATTATTGCTATTCTTTAATACATAAAATATAAGACAATGTTAATATATCAATATTATAGTTCAATAATAATAATCCACTAAAAATGTAGTATTGTTTCACTTATACGTATTATATATTAGGACAACGGGTGAAGTAAACAAAATTATTTGCATGGTGAAATACTTATATAATGTTATTTAATGGATGAAATGATACAGCTGATCTCTGTCATCGCTATGTGGTACGAATGAATTTTAAGCCACATATTACAATTCAGAGAAAATATAAAACGAATGGCTTTCGTATACAAGTATTGTATATAATATTACTAACTATGATCTATATAATTTATAAAACAGTACAAAACAGATACTTTACTCGAGCACGTCGAGCGTATACAAAAAGCGTGTTTTTACATTGAACAGGAATATAATATATTATACAACACGTTGTTTTTATTGTTTAACTATTAAAATATATACTAATACATCATATTATGAAATGTGCATGTATATCTGGATATTATTATATAATAAATAATATACTAATAGAAAAAACAATATTTTTTGTGTATAAACACTAAAAAACCGTTTGATTAAAAATTCTTGATAATACGATAAACAGTATTTTTCTTGTCATAAAATAAATAAGTCGTCGCTGGTGCACTGTCATTATATATTACGTATACTTATTCAGTGATCTATCAGTAATAACGTATTTTTTTTTTTTTTTTTTTAGGTTTTACGAGTCATTTAGACTTTTTGATGGCAAAACCACTTTCTTCCAACGTTCTCTATCATAATATGTCTGTTACCAGTCTACTCTAATAATTTCTTCTAATAATTATTCTTCAACACTGTTCTTCCATCAGGCTGCCATAGATGGCCTACCCATTTTCTGTTCTTGTCCCTTTGATGAATTATACTACATTTTCTCTTTTATAAAGTTGGTATATTTAGTATTTATTTATATAGTTATATGTATTAGTGGTTAAATAATAACAGAAAACGGTTTCGCCTTAAAGCCGGAGGTTAGAGGTAAATTTTAAGCCCACCATAAGTAATTAAGCCTTAGACAACTTGTCACATATAATATTATGAGCTTTGAAATCGTTTTCAAATATTTTTCAGTTGTTATAATTTATCCGTCAGATACGATGACACGAGTGACATTATTGTTGGACCCCTATCAACAATATCGTGACGTCAGTACGATGCTAGATGTTTATTAATCGTAAATTTTATTTTTTAACGCCTGTTTGTATGTATTTCAAAGTTTCTTGTAAACTGAATATTGACGGACAAACGATGATGACAGGTCTTGTAACAGAAAATTTTTGCTGTTCTATACGGAGAATCGTCAATCGAGTTGTATTTGATCTAATTTTAACGAACTTCAATCGAATGACACAAAAAATAAACCAAAATATATAAACGAATTTGTCCAAAAAATATATGACTTGTATATAAATGTTTGACCCAGGAAAAACACTTTTAAACTATTGAATAAACAATTTAAAGTCAATAATTTACTAGACGAATGAGAATGTCTTTAAAGCTTAATTTAATGAAATCGATTTTTATTTATGTTAATGACAGATTTAACGTTAATATTTATTTAAATTTTTTAATTGTTTATTAAATTTATTAAATTCGTGGAATATTTTTCAAATTCTCAGTAAAAACTAAAAAATATCATGGAAAATATTTGATTGTTAAAACATTTCTTAAAATAAGTGTAAAAACATGTCTTTGGTTATAGCAAATATTAATTACAGAGTTTAAAAATATCTCAAGTTACATCATATCTTTTAGTTTTCTGTTTTAGACAGTTTTGAGATGAAAATATTATATCAGCGAAAATGTGACAACTTGTGATAGGTTTTTAATAAGAAAAATAGAAATATAGCAATCAAAAATTAATAGGGGAACAGATGATGACTGATAGTGAGTACATTAAAAACGATTAAGTAGTTCATAACCCGTTAAAATTAAACATAATATAATTTTTATCTTTATAATACAAAATACGATTTGGCTGGTTGACAACGTTTATATTTTTAGAATTCAAAATCTAAACAAATCGTTAAGTATTAAAAAATAATAATATAAAATAAAATACAATAACTCTAAGCCTATAATACACTTATTATATGCACATATTAGAATGCATAATTAAGAAATACTTCAACTACTCTTGAGTTCGAGTAGTATTAGACTTTGTGTAATCAAATGAGATGTGGGCAGAACACCGGGTCGTAACTGAAATAAATAGTTATTATTAGAAAGTTGATAATGTATATATGCAACGTAAGTATAAAATGTTATATATATTGGTTAAACGTAATATTAAACACTATTTACGACTTAATGTAAATACTATTTCAAATTTGCGCACTTAATCGAGCTAACATTTATTTTACATCCAATAAACAAAATCTAATATTGTAATCACTTATCAAGTATATTTCTATGGATAGTTACACATGATAAACTTCTGAAGTTCTTTAATAAAAACATATTATTATATAAACGATTGCGTGTTTAGTTAATACTTATGTTCTACATTCTGAGCAAAGCGATATTTATTTTACAATGATGTGTAAATTGCATTGATTTAACTTCTTTATTTCAATAATTATTTAAAAGATGAAAATAAATGTAATATTCTTCAACATTAATAAGCTTTGACTTGTAAATATTGTTCATAAATGCGTTTAAAAAAGAAAAATAAATAAATTTACCCAATTAAAAATTTCATTTAAAGCCAGAGAAGTAGCTCTATCATATAGAAGTCGAGTGTAAAACATGTCTTTGAGTAGGTCACTGTAATGGAGGTGACAAAATGAATATCGAATTCAACAAAAACTGTTGACAATTTCAAAACTATAATTTATTGTATATTGGTATGTCATATTAAGAACAATTATTATAGACGTATTAATTGTCTTCCTTAGTTCCTTACGATTGAACAATATCAATAATATTATTATCCAAGACATTCATGTTAGATGTGTTGCATGTCACATATAAGTTAGGCAATATTTTAGTACTATTAATTTATGGTTTTAGGATTTAAAAATGTATCATATTTTTGTGGTTAGATAAATTAAAATAATTTAATTTAATACAACTAATATAAGGTTATAGAATATTTAACTCAAAATTGATCAGTGTTTAAAATAATCACAATGTCAGTTATGTATTTTATATTATGCATATTATACAATAATATTATGATAATAAATTACGATTACTTTATATTAATATTCTTTTGGATACCAATAAAATTCATTTTATTAAAATTGATTCTATTGAGATGTTTTTTGGTAGATTTTTACTTTTGAAAGAAATTACAACTACTATAATTGTATAATACAAATTGGATTTTCGATCATGAGTTCGCTGATTGCTAAATGTATACAAAACATTTCGAATATTTTGTTAGTAAGTTGTTACCCTAAAACGTGTGAAAAAAAAGCATTATAAAACCAAAACATTTTCTAATGTTCCTTATCATTTGTAGAATTTATAAGTCTAACATTCACACTCTACAGGCTATAATTATTTGATTTACATGGTTTACTTGATGTATAAATAAAATAGTTTAGCCATCCATTTACTATTATTATACCTATTATTTTCAAACTATTTGAATTATTTATTTGCAAAAACATTTTTTAAAAATTAAAATTTAATAATATTATTAGTTAATAAATTTAAAATCTAAGTACATACTTGGTTGAACTTAAAAACAAAACAATTTATCAGTTAAAAAAATTTAAGATTATTTCTAAGCCTATAAAATACTTAAATTTTAAGTTTAAAGTGAAACCATAAACAAATATAAATATAACGTTGACACTTAAATTATTTCATAAGTTATATGATTGTTCATTATTATTATTATTATTATTATTATATCAAAAATTATTGTAACAGTTTTATATTCTACATTTATAGTTTTTCATAAATAATAACTTATAACTATAATACCATTAAAATATTGCTTAAGTAGTAAAAATTCTTGTCTAAATATATAATCAACACATGTTTGAAAATTATGCATATTGATAAACTAATATAATAAATTAATATATTATTATATTCACTGGTTAAGACTTATTTAGAAATGTTAACAACTTGGTGCGACAAGAAAAATATACCAAAATGGGTACATGTACCAGATAACTGGGTTATTTAAAAGTGTATGCTTATTTAAAAACGTTGAATCTATTGTATTTTGAGCAGTAATTGTTGTTTCAAATACACCGAGTTAAAAAGTGTAGAGGGTAATGGGTATGCAGTCATCATATATAATGCAACAGGACCGGTTTCTTCTGATGATCGCATTAAGATGAATAATAACAATAAAGAAGTTTGACACTAGTTTTGCGGTTCAGTGGGTTCAGGTGCATACAGTTTATAGTATACTTTATACAGTAGAATAAATAAACGTGATGGTTTTCTAGAAAATTCGAAAATATTTTTGTTCTTTAACGATAATTGAAATTATTATAATATACTTATAGTATATATAAATCTTTTTTTGTCAGATCTATTTTACTTGTTTCAAACTATTGCGAACAATTATATCATTTAAAAAGAAAGTATTTAAGTTTTTTAAGTATATATAAATCTACATTTTGGCATTATATGGTTTAACAGATTTTTTTACAGTTACATTAGAGACTTACAGCCACACATTTAATTCAGTACAAGTGGGTTGGAAACTGTAGAATATACCGACTTTATTCAATACAGTTGATATATTTTAAAGATAACGTTTTTATCTGATTCACAAAAATATTAAAATAATTTACTTCAGTAAGAATATTATGTGTTTTTTTATGTCTTATTTGTGGATTCAATATGAAAATTTAGAAAAAAATGTATTACTCTCTTACATTTTAAGTCATTTTTAACAATTTTATAAGAAATTGAAACGGTTATGAAGTTTAATGATATGTAAATGTTATTTTTTAGTACCTATATTTAAAATGAGACTATTATAATACTATGGCATTTTCTATGTGAATCTAATAAATAAAAATATTCTCACAATATTGAATTTACATCATACATGGAATTATAATAAATAATTTTAAGCGGTTTTAAGATACAGTGATTAAAGTGTGCATTATATTAATTCTAAATTTAAAAATAAGTTACACATTTATTTATATTAAGTTCAATTTTCAATACATACCATTTTTAGTTTCTCATTTATATTTTAAAATTAATTTATTGTATACTATTCATTTTATAGTTAGCAATATTTGTCAACGTTTGTAATAGGGTTATTACACAAATATACAATTAAAGGAACTTCTAATAATTATTAAATTAATATTCCAGATTACTTAAGTTATAATTTATTTATGTGATTCGTTTGATTATTAATACTTATGATCAGTATTCTAATCATAAAACGTTTTTGTGTAAGTGTTATTATAGATACTTAAAAGTTTATCTACATTAGCTGTCTATTATTTCAGCACATCATGAATTTAATAAAATCCAACAAAAAGCTAAATACTAATATAATTATTTTTCTTTAAGAAAGTTTTATGAAGGTTAGTGTATATAAATATATTATATTTTTGATCAACTAAACAAATATTTATAGTTTATACTTTATAGTTTATACCCACATGCAGGTAAAAAAAAAAAAAAATTATATTTAGGTGATGAAATTAAGAAAGAATACGAGATTCATGTGACACATCGTTTTTGTCGGTTTGAATTAGTCGTGATCCATTGACCAAACGGTCAGAGCGTGATGACCGACTTAGAGAAAATCAGTAACTCCTACGCAAAATGTTTCATCTCATTTTTGTTTTGTTCCGAGTGATATATGACCATTTTTGATGGCTAAACTGTTTAATCGTGACTAATCTCTAAATTATAATATTATTATTTTTTTTAAACAAATTAAAAGCATATTGATATTTTTTTTAAATTATAAAATGTAGAACACGCGTAGGGAATAGAGATTGTGACTCACACGAAAAGATAAACAATCAAACTCAGAAAGTGCATACTATTAAGATGTGTATAATGACTCAGATAATAATACATACATATAATATTAAAGATATTTATTCAAAGCATAAGTTATACTATTTGAAACGATTCATTAGATGTTCTATAGTCATTAATATTATAATGTTCCATTTATATTAATAATATATTATACTTATTTATGTATCTATACATTTCTCATAAACTATTCATAATATTGTGATACAACATATATTTTTAGTATAATAAAAAATTGCCAATTACTTATAGAAAAAAAAAAAAAATTAATTTTCATTATTTTAAGAATTGTATAAGCTACAAATACAATTTGTAATACTGAAATTATATAGATAAACATTGAATTAATATAAGAGTGTATATAGGAATTACATATTATGATTGTTGTGGAATTTCGATTTACTATCAATATTAATTTAAATATTTAACTCTAAAACTAATAAAACGTTATTGTATTCAATCCTAATCATATTATTGGCAATGCATACATGGAAACTTTGAATCACTTCTAAAACACATAAGAAGTGAGCAAAGGAATGTGTTAAACGTCGTAGTGAAAAGGCACCTCCTATATATGTTAGTTGTATTTAAGGTTCATCAAAAGCAATTCACATTTTTGAATCCACATGTACCTGTTTCAAAAGGGTGTTCTGTCTATTTTTTATTTTCTTTATATAATGTTTTCAACATATTACAGCCGAATGGATGTTTATAGGATTATAGAAATTCGTATTCATATATTGTTATGTCACAACGTCACTTTCCCTGTATGCGCCTTTGGTAGCGGTCATACGTTAAAGGCTAATTAGTATATATTATTATCATCAAATAGTATTTTTGTGTTCTAAATTAAAAAGTGTTACATTAATATCAATAATATATTACTTGCGCTTTTGATTGATATTAAACCTATCTCTTATTCCTGCATTCATCGAATGACGAATACCTGACAAGTCAAACCTGACAATCAAATAAAGGTGAGTTAATTTACCATATAATAAAATCCTTATATGCATAAATCCTTAATCGTGTGTATGTATATATACAAATACGAGGGTGGTAATCCAACGCAATATATATGAATGAGAGATCGCATATAAGTGAAAAGAAGGTAAATACACATATATTGCGTGAGTTTGTCTATTTCGTTTTACTACAATATTATTTATACGTGTATTATATTACATAGGTACTTACAATTTTAGGTATATATTATATATCTAATTATATTAATAGTGGTATTTCAAATAATTTCTAACCAAGATAATGAATTATTTTCTATAATAAATCTTAAAAACCAATGTCATATTTAAAATATATACTCTATAAAGAATCATAATAACTTACTGAATTATATTTGTTTGAAGTTATTGCCATTTTATCAATTAACATAACTGGATAAATATTTCCAGTTGTACGTGGCACATTTCCAAATAATTTAATCTGTTTTGATCTGTAGCATGTAGGCTGTAAAAGGATTTTTAAAGGTATATAAGTTATAACTTGTAACTCAATGTAATGTAGAAATAGATATTGGTAGAGAATAACTTATTAATAAGTATTTGTATTTGTAGTCATTTAAAATTAGTGAGTACAATTCTAAATTACAGTGAAAAATGTTTTCTGTTGTGGTTATTTTTAGAGATTTGAATGCACAATAATTATGCCATAACTTAAATTCAGTTAAGTTGTTATAACATACTTTTAAGCTTATAATAAAATCATAACTGATTTAAAATGTTTTGAATTATTATAAAGATCAGTAAATATAACTTTGTATTCTTTAACATTTTATTTAGATTTAAATCAACAATTAAAAATTTGTATTTAGTTTTTCTATAAAGTTTTCAATAAATTTAATAATTAATGTTTAATCATTGTAAATATTATATGAATATATTTTTTTAATATATTGTGTTGATTTGTGTTTTTTTAGTTGTTAAGAACTTAAGAATAGGAAAAAATAACATTCATACTATATCATCGTAACTAAGTCCAATTAAGTCCATTTAAGTTGAGTATTATGTTTTCAAGACCTCTAGTTTAGTATTGGTTAATATACTTTATCAATTATATTATTAACTTACACTTACTGCAAAAAAAAGTTTCTGTATTTTTTATATTTATTTTTTTTGTTTTTTTTTTTTTTAATTTAGTGATCTATTATTTTCATATTTATGGATGGAAAACAAAAATAAGATTTTGGAGGATTGTAATTCATGATCCCCTTCTAATTACACCAATAGATATAATATTGTGAGAATATCATCTGGTATATTATTTTAAAATATTCTTTGCTATAATAGTATACGTGTATTTATTGTTTAGATAATTCATGTATACTAAAACTTACAAGAAATATTACACAAAAAAGGCCAATTGGATCTAGACAATACGATATACCATGACCAGGTAGGTTATATAATATTTTTGATTGTCATTCTAAGTTGAAGTTTATTATTATTATCATATCACCCTAATCATCGTATAAATATACATTTACCATCTCCTCAATACCTACATATTATATTATAGATATGATGTATAATAAATAATATAATGTAATAATAATATATATTATAATAGCTGTCAGATGATATACAATATGGTGAATAGTAGGGTAGTAGTAAACTAGTAACCAAACCTAAAAAATAAATGTTACGCGGCTGTTATTCGTTGGGCAGGTACTGATTTAAAGTCGTAAAATATACTTAAATAAACATTGGGTCAGTTTTTAATTTGTACCTATACCGTTACATTTTATATAATTCGGTTTTCTGAATTTTTTGTAGTTTTTGCATTATTTTTGTCAATAATACGACTTTATTCGCGTTGGTAACTTGAAACAATTGCCTTTTATTCTATTGTCTTACAATAATTTTACTGTTGTTGTTATTATTTTTTACGCAGTAATTATGTCCATTTTAGTAAGATGTTCTCATGTCCGATCCACATTTATATTTTTTTTATAGATATTTAAACCAACAAATTATTTTTTACTTTAAACATTTGTATTCATACGATTGATAGTAAATTACTCAAAAAACATCGATATCTATGATATTATAATATTAATAATGATGAGAATTTTACATTTATAACTTATAAGGGAGTATACAGTACTTAATTTTTTAAAAAATAATTTTTATAAATGTAGTAAAAACCAATCGCTAAAAAAAAAAAAAATACTTCATATTATAGTCTATAGTCTATTTGGTTATTGTTTTAAATTAAAAAAGAAGTTTAATAAAATGTTGTTATCTAAACTACACGACTTTATAGTTAATTGTAATAATAATAGTGATAAGAATATAGGATACATATTATGTTAAAATAAATGTAAATAGGTAAGTATTATAATATCATAATTGTATTCAAAATTAATAATTTAATTAAAATGTCAATTTGTCGGTGTTTTATAAATTTTCAGATTGTAGATATTCAATCTGATAACGCATAATAAAAATAAGTTTAAACGGGTCCATATAATTTTGATAGACAGCTTTTCTTTATGAATACTGACAAAGAGGATTATCATGTAATAAGTTTTAAATTATAAATCTTTATTTTTTTCAACTAGTATAATTTTCATTAAATGGGTCACTAAAGAATAAACTAGATTCTATTAAAAGATAACATTTTTCAGAAATAGTAAACACAACTAAATAATGGTAGTGATCAATATTATACTAAATAACGAATTTTAAAGATTATATGCAATTATAAAATTGAAATGATCAATTACAATTCACCACTATGATCATCACTTAATTTATCTATTAAGATTTGAGATGAAGTAATTACTTACCTTTAATGTTTTAGTTTCATTAATTAATAAAGGGCCGTAGCCATTTTTCTCTAAAAACGAAATCCTGTTTTTCTCCACTGTCCATTTTCCTCCAAAAAAAAAAAAAGGTTGGTTTTAATTTCTCTCCACATTATTTTCGACTAAAGTTATGTCTATTTTTTTTTCAATATTTTAGTTAGTGTTGTAGTGTTATGTTCCGTCACAAAGTCTTGGTTTAATTCAACATTTAAAGAAAAAATTCTGAAATTAGTTATTGGATTAGAAATACGTTTGAGCTTACATTTCTAACTCCACAAGAAGTTACCTAACAATAACAGAATGAGTCTGTATGCTGACTATTTTAATAGACAAGTATATTTCAGAAAATGAGCATACTCATAAATTGTAATCTAAAACAAACTGATCCGTATTATATTTCCAAACAGTTCTATATTTTTGTATTTTAATCGTATAAATAGTGTTATAGTATGAAAGTTGTTCATAATGAGGTACTATATGTATTGTGAAATGTCAAATTTCAACTAATCACGAATCGCAAATACGAACATAGAGCATGTAGGTACAGCTTTGTAAGTGCAAGAATAAATAATTCTAAATATACCTATCATAAAACTTGTTATGTGTTTTAGATAAGTTTTTAGAAATGTATTTCAAATAATAATCAACATTATAGTTAAATAGATAACCGTTTTAATACTGCACCGTGAAAAATTAAAATACAATAACCATCGGATATAAATAAAGATACTACCATATTTTTTATTTTTTAATTAAAAAAAATATATATCATAATAATTATTAAAATGTATGATTAAGTCAACACGAGACAATATGAAAATATAGAATATGATTCTATGAAAGATAGGTTAATAATATGTATGTTAAATTATTCATGTTGGCATATCTATTGGAATTTAAATGACGGTCAATAATTAATTATAGTTTAAAATGTCTCAAATTACCGTATTTAATATTCTAGAAATTGATATTTTGTGTAATTAACATATTACTCACTGCTATTGATGAAATTAATTAAAAACTTAAGTGGCCTAAACCGTATTAGAATCATGATTTCTTTATTCCAACATATCATATGATAATTTAGCATAAGAAATCTATGCAGTTATAATAGTATTAGGAGTTAGGATTTCTCAATTACCATTCTAATATTATTGTACTAAATATTGAACAATTATTTAATTATTCATGTCTAAATGATTTTTTTTTTTTTGTAATATTTTTTATTGCCGATTGATTATATTTAATGCATAATAAATTTAAATTTCTAAAAAGTCGATACATGCATTGGACACTTAACTCGTTTGCAATTAGCTTTGTTCAAAGGAGTGGTGTATTATTATTATAAACTTCAATGCCAGAATTATTGCTTAGATAAAATGACTTTATATCCAACTAGTTCAAATAAAAAAATATGATATTCTCTCCTATAATTGAGTTAGAACTATACGCTTTTCTACATATTTATTAATTCGTTTTCCGCTGTTTTTACTACCATAAACTATAATACGAAGACACTAAAAAAGACGACCTTTGAAGAATAAAAAGTGAGTTTTCAGTTCACAATTCATACTGCATTATAATTATTGTCATATGTTTAATCATTGACTTAGAAAAAATATTACTAAAAACAAAACGCATAAGTAACACATTGTTGTAAAACCAATAGTAATCTCGCTACTATAGGTATCTCGAACAATCGATCCGGATAAGACCCACAACGCACATAGCTAATATATATCAAGTCTGGTTCACAAAATTTCAAAATATCTTGCGGATATTTGCCTGTGATAATATTACTTAACCTAATCACGAGTGTATTATTATAATATAATATGTACGCGTTCAATGTGTATAGTGGTCAATCTGGTGGCTCGCTACTTGCGGAGTGCGTTCTTTGTGAATTACTAAATGAAACCAGGGCCACAGGAACTTAATTATAAATTATTTGAGTGCGAAATTAAATGGAGAAAATGGGTGTGAAATGTGTGCAAAGAGGGACATGATGCCGATAATAGTAATACTCGAAATGTACACACGCAATACACAATCGCATTGGCGTCCTATTGTCGTACGCCGTAGGCCGCGGACTAGAGTGCAACGCACTCGTTCTGGTCAGCGTGCATTAAACAGCATCCAATTATATTGATATTACACATGTATTGAGTATATGTATTGTAGTTCAGCTTGAAATCTATACGATGTATCCACTGGTGGGATGATCCTTCAACCAGGTCCGTAGATATCGAGTACACTATCAATTGCAATACTTCAACGCCCGAATAATACTCATTATCGTAAGAAAAAAACGGCAACATACCTAAATGTTAAAAATATATATTTTCATTTAAGATAACAATTAGGTTTATTACAGTAGAAATTTGAATATCGTGTAAATATTGTTGCAAGACTTCTTAGATTTTGGCCAATCTCACTATGATGTATTCTGCTTTAAACGGCTATCACCTATAGTAGGTATTAATAGTAGGTACCTACGCTAATCCCCACATTAAATATAATATTTGAAAAGAAAGAAATATTAACTGTGTTTGTATTATTTTAAAATTATTAATATACAGTTATCAAACTTGTATATTTTTTTAAATTTAAAAATTCTTAAATTCAAGAAGTGAGTTTACTTGAATTTTACTTAATGTTAGACACTAATTTGCTTATAGAAAAAGATAATAAACAACAACAATTTTATTTTGTCATATAATTTGTTTAATTTAAGTAAGAATCAGTATAATAGTGTATACCTAAGTATTAATACGAAACATATAAAAAATAATATATTTGATACTTTTGTTGCTATGCAAATGGCAATTTCATTGGTTTTTAAGATTTGAAACAATGTTAGTAGTAGTTTTAATGTCACAACTATTAAATAATTTTGATAACAATAAAGTCAAACTCGTAATCGATAATATATCTAATAAATTATAGATAGCACATAGCAGTGTCTTCAAAGATTTATAATAAACGATTTTTTTTAAATTTTCATATTATTGTAACATAACAATTATTTCCTTAAAAATAGGTTAATAATTGTTATTCTATTAATTTTAAGTAGACCATTTTGATACGTCAAAATATCAAATATTACGACAGTGTACAGTGTATTTACATTTATATCTATTATTTAATGATATTTGTTAGATTAAAAACTAAAATAAATTTTAAGTATTTTATCAAAACTCGAATTACGTAATGTTATTTTTTAAGTAGATAAATATCATATGTCGTTTATAAAAAATATTTATTCGATAGGCAGATACTATTATCAAAAATTAATAATACATTCGTATTTTGTAAGTACATTTTACTAAAAAGTAAATACTTTTTAATGGATAGTGAAATTAATTAGTTTGCATTTTATCACGGATTCGTGCAAAGGTAAATTTTAGTATTTTTATTTTAATTGTTTTTTAACTTACATACTTTTATTTTTATTTTTTATTAAGACAATTAACAAAACTAATTTGGAACTTAGTTTTGCAAAAGTAACTTATCTGTTTTCGAATAACAGAGAATGGTTTATAACTATGTTTGAATGATCCACTAAGCGTGATAAGCACGTTTTATCTTTTAATTATGAACTTCTTCAAATACTAGAAAGAATTATATTTTAAACTATTAAGATTTTATAGAATCAAATGAGAATTGTTCATTTTTCTTGTAAATAGGTAACTAGATAACCTTTTTTAAAGATAGTACATCATAATGAGTACTTTATTTATTGTATGTGTTTAAGAACGTTTTATTTTAAACTAAAAAGTATTTTGTGCGTTTGAAATTAATAGATAAACTGTCATTCAAAATTGCTTTCGGGTTTTTTGTTGTGACTCGAAAACGAATAATCATAGTTAATAAACAATTTTATCAAATATTTAAATGTATTTAAATTATTTATCATGATAACTTTTTATACATAATATAATTTTAAAAATATATTGGCTTTTTTTGAGTAATTTATAGACATTTTCTATTTTCTATTTTTTGAATTTTTTATTTTAAATATTTTTTGGATGAAAATGCTTTAAAATTTAGTATAAGGTTTTTTATGAGATTTTTTTAATCTATATAAAAATATTTTTTATCAGAAAGCAAAAATAATTTTTTATGAGCCTTGGAGTTTCAGATTTTTACGATATTACATACTCACGTACTAAATAATTATTTTAAACTATTACAGTGACCAACTAGACTTTTACCATACAGAAAAGTGGTATCCTCTTTTCCGTTTTTTTTTTAAATTCAACATAATATTATAGTATTTTTCAATGATCGGAAGTTATTTTTTTTTCTAACGACGTAATACAATACTACTGTTTACTACATTATAAAAACATTTTGTTATAATCATCACTTCTTTTATACAAATGTAGGACTCTACTTTGAATATTTTTTTGGTTTGAAAATAATATATTTAGGACTGATTTAGAAAAAAAATTCTAAACCTAAAAATTAAATTTAAAAATATTCACAAAACTTATTTTTTTTTTAAACATATTTAATCATGCATATATGACAGTGATAAAATTTCAATATTTTGTAAAATTATATTTAATTTACAATGAATCGTATTTAGTTTAGTTTATTATAGCTAAAACTGTAGATACTTGTAAAAATTAAAAAATTAAAGTTTAAAAAAAAATATATATATATGTATATATTATTGTTGCACTACATAATTAGGTACCTACCTAACGAAAAAAAGCAATACGTATCTAATACACAAATAAAAGTTAGATACTGTTGCGTTCCATTTTATTGCTACAAATAGCTCGATAATTAACCTAAGATATTTATTTATGTTTATCATAAAAAATATAATATACGAGTATTTTGTGTTATTATTGTTTTTTATTATAATTTATAGTGTTGATATGTTTTATATTAATTATTTTTATTATAATCTATTTAATACTCAACATTTAATTATATTCATCACCATATTTAGGTTGATTTTTAAACATAGATAATTTCAAATCAACATAACATTCAATAAATTACAAATTATAGTAATTTAGTATAATCATTAGAAGACTTAAGGCTTATTATAAAATGTATTTCAAATCAAATTCTGCTTCGAGTGATTGAGGCACTCGAAATGGGTGTTACAATATTAATGATCAAATAATCACTGTTCTGGAATACGATACCTACATAATTAGATGATATTTGATGCTGCACACAATGCAATTGTTTCCTGCACGTCACACGAAGGTGTCCATTATCCATCACAATGAATAGAAAATTGGTTGTGGAAACTGTGGAAACGTGCTGCACGCAGATAATACTTCATTGGTAATTTGTGGAGGATGTATCGATGATACATTTATAATACAATAATTATACATTTTAAAGAAGTTAAATGTCCTAAGATAGAAAGAAAAATGAGGTTACAATACGTTAGTTTTTACGGGTTGTGAACAACTGTAATTACCTCAACGGTCTATTTCCGTAAGATAAGACATTGGATTTATTATTTAATGATTTTAATATGCGTAAAATCGTTAAATAAACCAATTTTGATGGTTGTATCATATTATAATGGCTATATTTTGTTTCAGTGAAGAATAAAGTTCACAAATTTATACGAAAGAGCAATGTTATATAATTTATTTTAAATCCAAAAAATAAAGAAATATATTTATAATTTAATCATGATAACATAAAATGTTTTTAAAGAACGTTAAATAAAAAGTGTAGTATTCTATAAAATAGTTTTAGTTAACTAATAATTACAAAAAAAAAAAAATTGAGTTTCAATTATACGCAACATATGTGTGTTGGCAGGTACAGTAACTTGTGATTATTGAATCTTTTTATATACTCTTAGTATACATTTATATTTTAAATATATGACACGATATAAGCATAATTTTTAGAATATTTCCTTTAATTATTTTAATTTAAAATACTGGAAATCTGAATTATTTGAATAAATTCATCGTATTTCATATTTATAAAAAATGGAGGTGAGCAATTAGCATACTCAGTGAATCATCAATGTATGAAACAGCAAATATTATTGGGTACTTGAAGTATAGATTTGTACATTAAAGTAAGATTTAAACAATAATCATGGACTAGCTAAAATTAATATAATCCGATTATGGGCAGATTAAAGATTACCATCAATCTTTAAATATTATTTTCCTAGTAGCTTGGTTGAGGTCTTAAGAAATATAGGAGATGTCGCAAACGTAATTTTTTCTGATTATCTACAATAGATTAAACGTTGCACGCATTGCTTATAATATGTACCAAAAATGCAGTCATTATCAGAATTTATAGGTAGATATACACTTAAAAATGTTAATCCTTTAGTAAAATTGCGGAGTACGAATATAACATGACCGGATGATTCAAAACCTACAGAGTACGATCCACTGATTATCATTATTATTTTATCTTCATTTGCTATATACTATGTTTATATAAAATATGAAAAAAAATTATATGTATTAACTATAGCATTAATAACTATCTTTAAGTTTTATTATAAAATTATGGGGTTCTAATGTCTAATGTATTAAGAACTCTAAACTGCAATTATGAGTTTTTTTTTATAAGGAATTTGGAAAGTATTCAATATACTCGTATAACAGTACCAACATTAGTGTGTGAAGTATTTATATCAAAATACATTGTAGGCAATACCTATTGAATAACACAAGCTTTAGAAGTATATCAAAACCGGAGAACGTACGTGTATAAACAAACGATGCATCAAAATTACTGCAGAGACTTCTTAGAAGAATGATTAAGACAAATATCGTGGAAAATATGTTTAATGAATTTATTAATGATTTCACTGAAGACGACATTTTAACTAAAAGTTTTTTTACAATAATTTTGTAGTCTCAGGTAATAAATCAAATTATGTCGATGTAATTACTATATATGAGTATATGACACTGCAACACTATAATATTATAGTATCTTAAGCACAATTATATTGTTATACGATACCGTTTGACTTATTTCCACTTGCGATCTAATTCACAGGCAGTTGTCTTGAGTATTCAATGATAATTAAAAAAAAAATCTAAACCTAAAAGAGACGCTTAAAGGTTCGTCGTACATTTCACACACGCGTATTATACAAACAAGTGCATCTGGGCTCTTGGTTTCCCACGAATCCATTTGTTTTTTTATTGTTCTCTTCGTTTAAAAACTCATACTATGTAATTTTATTACTTTTTACCAACCGTTTAACACTATTTTCGTATTGCAATCGTTTTCGGCAAAACATTTCACACAATATATTATTCTGGTGTACTTTTAGAATAATACGAAAAAACTCAAAACGAAATGAAAAAATACGGACGCGATACGAACGCGGAACGTACACGCCATCGGTTCGGGGTCACCGCCGCCGCCGTCGGAGGGATAACGGAATCTCTGGTCGGGGGGAAGGCGACCTGCTGCAGCAACAGCAGCCGCAGCCAGCCGGCTGGTCGCGGTGGTTTCCGTGGTACGTCCGGTTTCTGGTGGTGGCGCAATAGCCGCCGCCGTCGTCGTCGTCGCGTAGCTCCTCTTCCTCGCCACCAACACGACCACAGTCGCAGCTGACGACGAAGACCACCTCCGCAGTCCACCTCAGTGTCGTACAAGACGTCGGTGCCGTACAACGTTCGTAGCGCTATACTATATATATATATATTATAATATTCCAAACGCGAATCCCTCTGCCGTGTGCGCGTAAGAATTATTACTTGGACATAATATTATTGTTATTGTGATTTCGTTCGTTTCGATATAACAACAGTAATATCGACGTGTACAAAAGTAATAGTTAATCTTCAGCGTATCCACCACTAACGCGTCTACACGTACCACACCCCAAAAAGAAAACCGGCTACTGCTGACGTTTAGGGGATTACCGGAAGCGGGTAATTCGATCGTCTCAGAGGCCTGGTTTGTTTTTCGGGAGTTTCCAAATACGATTGCTTTGACAACGCGTCCGTCCCTTTCCGGTCACGAGTGACAAAGCCGACATATTTCTACACCGAGGTAAGAACCGAACACTGGCGTTAAACATTATACTATGATAACTCATAATATCACTGTCAATACGCCGCTATACTATTTATTATTTATTGTTTAACCTTCCAGAATATTTTTTAAATGGTTTGTGTACTCCCGGGAGAATTTCGACTAGACATAGTATATTATTAATTATCTATAGGTACCTACATTTGTTTTTGTAAAAATGTGCAGTTTATACTATTAATCGTACGAGTATTTAGAGGCTAACTTTGACTATGGTTGGTTAACGACGTTACCGTTCGTTAAAAAACTGATTAGTATTTCTGTGAATTATGCATATTGCCTAAATATAGCACTTATTCAATATATATATATACACAGGCATGTATGGGCGGATTATATGATTTACGACGCTAAACGATACATTTTTTGATTTTTAACTCGAAATTAACAAATCATTAAGTATCTATTGCAGGCGTTTATATCATATGCACATGCAAATCGAGTACATTATATAAATATATATATATTTTATGTATCGGAACTGTATAATGTAAAAACATACTTTGTTACTATTAGTTTGTTATTTATGTTCTAATATATTTCAAATCCGATAATGAGAATACACTAATAGCCTCTAGCTAATGTGGTTATTTATTATTCTTCAAACCAAGTATTTTTTTTATTATAATATAAGTAAAGATTTTATCTTTGACCAAATGTAATTCTCCTAATTGATTATAATTTTTTAGGAATACAACTAAAAAAATATGAATTGCGTTTTCTTAATTCAATTTAAGAATAAGAATTATCAAAAAAAAAAAAAAATGTTTTTCACTTGAATAGTTTTTTTTAAATAGTGTCTTGTGGTGATTTAGTTTTTCATTAAATGAAAAGAACTGTTAAATCGTAGAACTTTTGATATTTTATTATTTTTCAACAACACAATAAGAAACCTGTATAGTTATTTAAATTAACATAAAATTGAAATTTCAAAATAATAATTATTTATTGGTAAATAGTGATAGTCTTGTAATTTTTATGAATCATTTTAAGTAGGTAACTCATACAATTTCCCGTCATATAAAATGCCCTAATATATATTAAGTAAAAGTATACGTTAAAATATAAAATCTATAACCCCGCTGGTAATTTACCACATTATTAGTATGACTCAAAACATATTCAGACCATCAATACATAAGATATATAAAGGTATTATATCATTTTTAATTAGGTATAATAAATAATAATTCGATATATATGCAATATTATTAAATATACAATTTCTATGACACAATCAAACGATTGAAACCCCCATTTTTAATTTTGTTTTTAAATAAAAATTTGAACAATATTCAAAATTTGTAAGAATCACATTTTACAATAGGTACTTAGGTATTATGATGATTGTTTTGTATTATTTTAATTGAAAATTAATTAAGAATTGCATAAAAATATTCTTTAATATTGGGTTTCAGCATTTTCAATCACTAATTATACATGAAAACGATAGAATGAGTATTTTACATTGTTTAACGGATTGTTTCTCTCTTTTTGTTGTCAGTAACTATATATTACATAATGAAAACTAATTGAAATATAAACTATATATTTTTCGATGCATTTCTTGTGTTTCGGAAGTTATTATAAACAAGCCACTGCAAGGAAACAATTATAGTAATATCACTGTCACGTTACATGCATATGGCTTAACCACTTAAACTGTAAAAAAACAACTAAAAAGCACAGTCACAGAAGGTGACATAGTTTTGGCTTATTAATAATTCAAGAGGTTTGCAGTTTGCACTGAATCCGCAAGACAGTAAGTTGACGTAGAATTTCGCTCAATTCGTAGCATTAATATTGGAACATTAATACGTGATAGATATTTTGATATTTAGGTCAGATCTTTCCAAAATGTGGAAGTAAATAATAGTCTAAGTAAGGTCTAGTAAGGTTTCCCAATGTTTATATATTAGGTCATTTATTAGATGTAATATTATGTATGTTGCGAGAAAAATATATTATTTGTATTTTTATTCAATGGTTTCAATAATTTGATAAAAATATTAAAAATATAACATATTAATACATTATTATTGTAATTAATGTAAGGTAAAAAGTATTTTTACATTATTTTTTGCGTGTTCATTAAATTAAACTGATATTTGTTGTCATTTGGTTTTATTGATTAATTGACAGCTCAAACGAAATACGATAAAGGCAGATACCTATGCAATATATATGATAAACCTTCCATAAAAATACATTTTTTGTTTATTCTACTCATGTATTAATTTATTGAAAATAAAATTTATTTTACAAATTAACCGTTTTAAAATGTTCGTTACCGAATCCTTTTGAACATAATATTATCATTATAACAATCACAATGAAATAACTAAGTCTGCAGGTTATGAAGTTATCCCTTTTAAGTTTTAAGAAAATAAAGAACCAAACTCTTAATGAGATAGATATTTAATATGTAACCTGCGAATTGTACTGTATTGCACGTAAATGTTTACAATAATAACTATATATATTATTAATTTCTATTACTATACTATTAAGATCTTGTATAATACCTATATACTCTATAAAATCCATTAATATCCATCATGAACATATTGTTATTCAATAATAATATTGTGTTTTTATTTTAAATATTAAAGGGATTACGTCATTATATCATTATGGTCAATACTCACTATTATACATTATTATATAGTTTGGTTCTTTTATATATATATATACACACACAGGATGTTAAAATTGCTCGTTTATCTTACGTGTTATGAATTTATGATGATACCGATCTTATTATCGGTTAGGTGTCATCTTAAAAACTAGTTTTTTGTCATACGTTTTTAATCATTGTTAATCCACAAACGGAACAACGATAATAATAATTAATAACGAATATAATAATAATATGATATAACGATGTAATGAAGATGTTCTTATGGCGAATAATTATGCTCTTTTTACGACCGCGTTACACACGTTCCTCCACACCGCAGTAATAAACGGCCGTCGACCCGTAAGCCATAATATACGTACAAACCACTATAATACGTCTACTTATAGCTATAATTATTTAATACCGAAGTAGTTGTAATGCAACAACACCGGTTAACCGATTCAGCGTAGTTTTGTGGCGGCAGACACGGAGCAAACGATGTGAATTGTATGTTATTTTACACCCCTTTACCCGCGTTCCGATCCGTCGAATATCTGATTTGTTCGAGTTCGTTTTACAGATGTTTTACACATGCACATATTATTATATTATAGACGTGTCGGAATTATAATTTCGTGAACACTATACACCTATTTTGCATTAGTACATATTATTATGTATACTCAATTAGATAGATACGTTCCATATTTTTGGTTACTTATGTAATCTATTTATGCCTTTATCATATTAATGCATAAAATTCGAATACACGTGAACGCATAACATGCTCGTGTATCGATTTATACGCAACATATTATTCTAAACAGTATAACAAACTGTTATAATATACGGCTATATACATATACTATTGTAATTTCTGTAACCTCTATAACGATCACAAAACTACAGACTACACTGGTCAATAATATTCAATGTTTTGGGTCAGAGAACACCGGATCGATCAATTTCCGTTGAAATTAATTAGCCGTTGTTGTCGTCGTCAAACGTTTCCGAGTACAAACTGCCGTAGAGTAACTGTACAATTATTCGCGTTTACCCGCAGATGATGCATTACTGCATTAGTCAAAGTTAACATCACGTTGTTAAATTATACGGTTAAAAAAAAAAAATAAAAAATAAAACAATGAAAAACTAATCTGTGTCAAATTCACAAAATCATACCTATATATTTCTGATAAACCGTTTCAGATAAATTTAACATATCGATAGAACTATAGACATGAACGTATTTCAACATAATTACACGACCCAAAGCTTGGAATATACTTTAAAGGGTGTTGATTATATTATTTTTTCCAATACTATTATACACGTAATTATATTACATATATAATTACACCAGTTTATAATACTTAAAATAAACGCAATTATCGTTAATGACGGTTATTTTAAGAAAAAAAAATTCCTACGGCATAACTATGGTACAGTTAATGCTTTGACGAATGACTAAAAAATTATTAATAATAATCGTATACCGTCAAAGTGCCGATTTTATTTAATACACTTCGTCACGGTTTTTCATTAATTTTAATATATGAATTCGAGAGTGAGTTCCTGCCTACTGTAAAATATATTTTATATACGTGTAAATCATACAGTTTATTATTTATAGATTAATAAATTATGCATATTATTATTAAAGTTATGAAATTGCATATTCCCATATGTAACGACGTCGTCGCTTTTCGTTTCTAGTCAAGAGTAAATTGTAATAAACTTTTTATTCACTTCTTGACAATGCATAAGAGATACGTCGAATTCATTATTAGCTTACTACCTACTCTTCTGTACATCAAAAATAGTAATAATATGGTTTTAAGTATTTTACGTATAATATTTTGTTATACGAATTCAGATCGTTGAAGTTTTTGTGTAATTTTGTGGTATATTAACTGCTTTATATTATTTTCGTTTCATAACATAATTGGCTAACGACGGAGGCGAATTCCAATTGTCGCTGCAATATAATGACTACAACAGTAAATTGTAATATATTTTTGTTAATTAAATCACACCCGTGGTATACAACACTGGTGTCATGCTGTGGATCGACAAATGGCACCGTTTTATTCGTTTATTATTTTCCATTTAGTTTTTACTATTATTCTGTTCAGATTTTCATGATGTACCTATACAAAATAATATAAATAGAGATGATAAATATAATATACAGAAAAAAAATCTTGTCAGTTGTGTATTATTTATTATACGGGGTGGAAAATTACGAACCTCGATCCCTCAATACCGAGTTGAGTTTATTAATTTATTATACTCTAAGAGTTGAGAGTATTGGAAATTCTATGTCGGTGTCCCACAAGCAACAAAATGTAATTATTAAGAAATATTTTATTTACAACGTATGACAATAAATTAAGTAGGTAATGCTATAAAGATTTTTAAAAATAAATGTATTTTATACCAAGTCTTTTACAGAGCGATGTTGTCTTACTGTCTATTTATTTTTCCTATTATCTGCCGAAATGAATTAAAAATCTTAAACATTCACTATTATGGTTGCGGATTCATTCAAAAAGTAGAAAATTCGAATACAAGAGTAGTTCAATTCAAATGTGTTTAAAGAAAACGGTACTCTGCCGTTGGTCCTTTGAGGTCAAGAGCTTAAATGGTGCTTTTTATATTGATATAACATAATTTCCGGCATACCTGCAACTATATATAGTATTAGTATAATAGTACCTACCTACCTACAATAACACAACACGTCGATAACACCATAGATGCATTATTATTTTATAATAATAATAATAATAATAATATATACAGTTCGTATTCACGCGCGTACCACATATATCGTCTAATCGCGAACTCTGCGAGTATTATATTATTATATTAAAGATACGGAGCATCTATAGTTCGCCCCGAAGAACTCGACGTCGCATTATTAAATCTTAGCCGTCGGCTCGGACCGGTGACCGATCCGTACGCCGCCGACAGTGTTTCGCCGACCCACTTCCGAGCTTACCGTCATCGCCTCCTACGCACGAGACGTGCATAATAATATGGTAATTTATTATATTATTATACATATATGATATTAAAACGTTTAATATACCATACTCTATATCGTAACACGTTTTTAACCGTAAGTGTGTGCACGCGCATATACCTTCGTCTGCGTTCCGAGCGGAGTACCGATCTTATAAGCGCTATGGGTATCTTCTCATCAGACATAATATATTATATAGGTACAATATAATATACGCCTGTGACGGATCTTCAAATCACACCGTTTCTCACCGTCCGTCCGTCAGGTAATACACCATTATAACGCTTAGACACGACCGCGCCGTCGCCGTCTATTATAAGTTATAACGGACACGAGCGCGCGTGTGTATGCGTATTATATATCTGTACAATAATAATACGAGTCGGCTGCCACCGCCGTACAACAGACCTACATCTCGGACTGTATATCATTATTATTATATTTATTATTATTAAATGATACGTTCGCGTGCGTCTTTGGCCCGTTTCGATATCGTATAACGCGTACCTACGTATCCGTCCGTCTCGTTTCACCGTAATAGATTATTATTATTTTACGATGATTGTGTTTCGATCACTGTGTACTACGTATAGGTATATAATATGTGTTAGTGTTGTGCGGAGACAACTCCGTCGGTCGTTCGCCCGAATCGCAACTGTACAAGTGTGTGTAGTACAACAGTCGGCGAGTGAACGTAAAAATTCAAACGTCCGTCGGTCAGTTGAAAACGTACTACCTATATTTAATAATAATATATAGAATGTAATGTATAAATGTATATAATAGTGTACACGTACGGCGACGTGAAGAACAATTATATTATTTTAAAGTAGGTAGTTTTTTTTTCTTCTCTCTGATTGTGACTCGAAAAATAGAACAGTTATAAAGAACATTGTTTGTCTCTGCCCCCGTCGCCGGTCGTCGATAATAGCGCTGCGGTTTTCCGGACTGTTGGTTTTTTCTACCCGAAGCCGCGTTTTTGTCAACCACCCGCGTGCGAAAATGTGCTATGACAACGACTAAAACTATATAATATTATACATACCTGCGCACGTGTATAGCGTGTCGTTGAACTCTCTCGAGTCCCTTATGATAGATTTGTCAGTATATTAAATTATACGAGCTGCATATATTATATTATTGTGTATGATGAATATTGCACGCGAACAATTCGATTTACAATAATAATTCGCGCAGAGAATCGGCTGTAGCTATGTAAAACATGTTTATTGGTTGGATATACGCCTGCAGTCAGACGATGTGTTATTATATTGATAAATGTTATACACATGCATAACAATTCATTCATTTATATAAAATGTAACGATTGTTGAATGTTCTGGTTCTATTATAACATAATACGTGAATATAATATTATTATGTGTATATTGTTTATTATACATAAATGCATCATAAAAAAATATTATACTAGTGGATCCAATGTTATTAGATCATATTATTTTGGTGTGTTAACGTCTAAACGTTATTTTTGTATATGTGACGCTTTTTGTATCGTATTCGTTTGGTCCTTCAACTGAGACCACTGATTGTTTTATTTGAAATTAAAGTTTTCAGCGCTTTTTAAATATAATAAACTTTTTAGAAATTAGGTCTAAAAAAACTAAGATCGTTGTTTTTCTAAATTTGTTTGGTAAAAATGTATACATTTTAAACTACAAAATAGGTTGAACATGTTCATGAATTTTTTTAAACATTGAACTTCAAATGCTTTTTTCACGAGTTCTTGCATCTTTAATACTTTTAGGTGGTAAACCAACTTATGATAAATCTCGCCATACATTTTTAAGCTTTTTTAACGAGCAAATTTTTTTTATTGAGATTTATATAAAAACAACTAGAAAAAATTTTAAATGTTTATAAGTACTTAGTTCAAAAAGACCCAAACTATTATAAAAATTGTATGATGCATAGAAAAAGGTAATATAAACATTTTTTGACTTATTAAAAAAAAAGATATATATCTAATTAAAAACCATCATCAAAGCTGAAAATCAAGCAATTTTTCTTTAGATTATTATAAAATCAATAGTTTCATCAGAATCTAAGTTCAATATCTTAAAACCTATTAATCTATATATTATAATCTACATATTATATTTCAGTATAATAAAAATTACGTAAATATTTGTATATATACTTTATTTATATAATGCAAGTATGTAATTGAAATTTGAAAAATTATGCACATTATTTATGTAAATAATTGTTTTCGTAAATTAACATTCGTCTTAACGTTGTTAATCTACTCAAAAATATAATCAAATAAAACATTAATACAAAAAAACAAATTGTAGGTAATTTTAAACACATATAAAAACAAATGATAACATGTAATTATTTGTATAGTTATTACTTATTACTAACATGGTAATCCGCAGGTAACCATGTAAGACATGCAATTATTGAGTTGTTTAGTTATAGTGATTGAAATCGATGTACTACTATACTAAATCTCTTTCTTTCTCTCTCTCTCTCTCTATATATATATATATATAATAATAACACTGAAGCATGATATATATGCAAATTACATAGTCAAATCATCAGATTTACACGAACCATATTATTTTATTTAACCTGGCAAAATATTTTGTTCAGATCGTTATCTCCACATCGTTGAATCATCGTGTTTATTAATATGTCATGGTTTTATACTTTATTTTAACGTTAATACTCAGCTAAACCGGTGAAGCACAAAGGGTACAAGAGGTCTTTGACTTACGGTTTGTACTAATTGTGGTAATAACACGTATATCTCGAATGTGGTATATTAATGCACCGTTATTCCAATATTATTTTTTTAAAAACACATTTCAAAGTGTCTGGAATACATTTTACTATAAATATACACACACTTTTAATTTTTATGAAAATGTCTTACTTACTTAACAATTTATTTTTATTACGACTCTATTGTGTATTTAAAATCAAAATTGACATCTTACAATCTGTATGAAATATATTTTATAAAGGTATTTTCAAGATTATATAATTATTATACTTTGGATTAATTTTTTCCTCAGACTAGTGTTCATCATTGAATATTTTTAAATAAAAATTTGTATTATTATAAATGCATCATAACAATATTTTAATTTTGTTAGTTTTAAATTAAATTATGTAATTTAAAATTTTAGTTGAATCCATTATCCGAACCAAAATAAATATAAAAATATGAGATAGAAAATGATTGTATTATTTTAAAGTCACCGACGTGTAATTTACAAAAATAGTTTTGTTTATTATTTAAATTATTTTAGTAATACGCTTTCTCAGCAAAAATGTAATTCTCATAATACTTAAAAAAAAATGTAAATAATAGCATAATTTATCGCATGAATAATTCATAGTAATATTTATATTCTGTAGTTTTGAGTTTTTTTTCATTTTTTTTTTTTTTTTTAGGCATATTAGATACTATAGGTATTACAGCAACGATACGTGATTATATATTTTGACGGTCCAGTTCTATTAAGAACTCATTGCATCGTTAAAGTTATATACTGCAGTTTCGCATCAGAATTAAACACATATCAACGTGTTAATTACAATATTTAGAGCAATTAAAGTATAATTATTGTCTTATAGTGATTTATTGTTGTTGACTAATCTGGATTTTAAGCTATAAGTATGGTATTTTTGTAATAATAGTATAAGTTTTGTAATTTAAAAGTAATACTGCTGAAAAAACATGTATTTAAGTATCTATTGGTACTGTATTATATTATATTTGTATGTAATGTACAGTCAAATTAATACACATCATCATTAGAAATTTTATATAAAATATAATATTATCGTCTTTGTGATTATCGTCGTCCTGACTGAAAGAAAAAAATTGAATAATTGAGATCGCATGGATTATATATATTTTACGTAGTGTTCTGAAATCATTATATATTTTTATACAAAGGTATATTATTATATTTTATATAGGTAATATTATTATAATCGACGGATAATTTTGTTATCCGGATCGTCAGATACGTTCTGGGGTTTAATTCCAATTGAACTGGCTATTTTACATTTTTTTTTTATTATTATTATTCTGTTCGTTTCCATTCGTGTTCGATTGGTTTAAAAACTAGCTTGACGAAAACGTATTTATTGTTGTTCGTTATTATTGTCACCTTATCGACCGGAAACGACGATGTAGGTACACAGTGTTAAAACCTACCGTCAATTTCTGATAGATTGTACAACGAATTCTCACGGTTTTATTAGATAAAAGAACATACCACGCGTACACCGAATATACTTATATAATATTTTATTGTTATCCACGATTGTTGTACCAGGTATGATTGTCTTCAGATGATTATTTTTCAACGCGGTGGTGACGACAAGTGTTGCAGTTTTGTGGCTGGTCGACCATCCAAAACATTTATCTCTTCGGCGATAATAAGTACGATTTCCGTCATCGATACTGATTCTTATACAACGTGATTTTTTTCAACTAGGTATTATGATTTTTTTCTTTAACCCATTGTTCTTGTTTACGTTCAAAATACATTGGCTTCGTCGACGACGGATGTAATAAAATAATACGTCGCGACTTCCAGAGAGGATGCGAATAGAACGTAAGAAAGATAGTGATGTTGAAGACGACTATGATTACTAGACTTCGTACAGACGTATAACATAATATTATAATAGTTTACCGTCTAAGTTGGTGATCGGACACTGTGACGGTGGATCGAACTGTGGCGCGTAATTCGCGGCCTGCCGCCCAACCGTGTATGATATTGTTCTCCGGTTCATCGGTCGTCCATTAGCCTGAATGAGTGACATTGTACGAAGCGTATTGTGTACCTGTTGCAGTCGCGATGTGTTTTAATGACAGCTTTTAGAAAAAGCGATGACAATGTCATCATAAGACGACTACGGAGATCGACGAGACGAAAATAATATACCAGAATCTATGGCGCGTGATATAACGCATTCTGTACTTGTAAGCGAGGGGGACATCGAATTAAATTATTTTATTCGTAAACATTGAAATCTAGGGCAATACCATATAATAAACGATATATGTATCGAGATATTTTCGAAAACTATTGAACGATATTTATTGCGTTCCTTTTAAATAATCCAGAAGACATGAGGTATTGAGCTATTTATTTTTTTTTCCGATGCATTTTCACTGACTTCAATCTTCATCTGTTTGTTCGATTGTAGCTTAGCTATAATCTTCCTTTTTAGTCGCACGCATTGAACGATTTCCAATTAATCGGTCCTATAGAAATCATCTTTATCAAATTATTGCAGCCGTCAATTTAGCTATTGGTCGTCTTTATCGTAAATCATCAAAGACGATTGAAATATAGTTTAATGTCTTGGTTTAAAACCACGGTGAATGGCATGCTTCTCTCTATTCCTTTTAATAACGAATATTAATGTAGAGAAGATAGCATTTTTCAATTTTGAGAATACTTATCCGGTACCTATTGGATAAAGAAGTTTTATTACCTTGCGCATAATTATAGAAGAAAGTATAAAAATACAAAAAATGTATTCAATTAGGTACAGATTTATACTTATGTTGTGTAACAAGTTATTATACCTATAAATAGCGATAACTGCTAAAAAAATATCAAAAATAAAAATCCAAAATATTGAAAAAAATTAATTAAGTACTTAATTTTAAAATAAAAAGACAATAATTTACGCTGTAGGTACTTATCATAATATTTTTTTAGAGTATTGCATATTAAGGGGTCGTTATTATTCATTAGTTGATCGTGAGTGATTTGCGTGTGAACAATCCGGAGTCTTGTTAGAATGAATTTGAACTTTCTGAGAAGATCTGAAGGAAGAGTTGCCATATGAACACTTCTTTTTTAATTTCATGGAGTTTCTTGTGAAATGTTTTCTAGTTTACCTACCATATGTTGGCATAGTGGAGTTTGATTAGTGGTATTACGTCTTGTTTCGTTGCGAGTAAATGTATAAATGTTGTGAGCTAATGTTGTTGCTAAATAATCAGATACTGCATCTTTTGCTGCTTTATCAGCCATCTCATTTTCTTTGATATTAGAATAACTTGATATCCAGAATAACTGAATAATGTTTCCTTTTTCTCTTCTGTATTGTAATACTTTTGTACCTACAGTATGTTCATTTCGCTAGTGTTGTACGCATTTTTAATGTTGATCATCGCCCTAAGAGAATTTGTGAAGGTTATTACTTTCGAAATATTTGAGTCTATAATTAATTGTGTGCCTTTGAAGATTGCTTATAACTTCGCAAAAAAAAAAAAAAAAATTAAACTTGTATTTGGTAGCTTATATAAAAGTTTAATATTAATCCAGATTATCGAAGCACCGACTTTTGCTTGACTTTTTGAGTCATTCGTATACATTTATTTTCCAGATAAATCACAATATTTATTTTTTTATTATTTTTAAGGCTTAATACTTTAATTACAAAAGTTATTAGTCAACTTTTAATTAAATCCAAATATAAGTTAAAATATTATGTTAAGGGTTATGATAATTTTATAATTTTTACAATTGTTGACAAAAATTTAATTTGTGGCATTATTTATAAATGTCACACTTAGATCGCTGTTAGTTCTTTGATAATAATAAAAAGCGTATTACATTTAACGCATCTAGGTACCTGATGGGTGTGTCCTATTTTCACTCGAGCGATAATTATTTACTCACACATTTGGTTTTATAAGTATGTGTAATTTCGTTAAATGTACACTAAATTATATTTTTGTTACTTATACATAGTGATTACTTGATTACTACTATTTATAGATACATTTTAATCTAATATTATTTCTTTATATTTTTTTTTTTAGAAAATGTTTTATTATTAATAATCTGATAATTTTCTGTGAATATAATTCACATAATATTTAATATTTTGTCATTTATTACTTAACATAAACTTCGTAGACTTATTATTACTACAACAATACACCAATGGTATTGGTTATACTAGGTAGTATAGCTACCTACAGACAGGAATACGAGACAACCTAATCGATTGAATAATTTCTAAGGTATTGTTGAGATGATGTATTTTCTTAATATAAGGTTTGAAGACGTATTAAACTATTTCTCAATGTTTCAAAATTATCAATGTAACCTATTGGTATAATACCTATCATGACAATCACGATTGACGGTCTATATAAAAAATTTGACAATCAGTAACTATTATTTAAAATCACTTTAAACGTGTGTTTAAAAGACAAATCATTTGATTTTTTTGACGTTATAATGCAAACTAAATAAATTGCTTTACGAATGTATATTTATTAACCTAATAGGCTCACTGAACTGAAAACATTTTAAAGTTTTGTATAGTGCTTTTGTTTTATAGGATGATACTCAAATCTTTGACCGGTGGGTTATCGAATTGTTTTATAACTTGGTGGGCTGGACTATATTTTTGTATATTTAGTGTTACTCTTCTTTATTTTCACCAGTTAGATAGTTTATTTATTTGTTTTTAATACTTTACTGTTTTATTATTATTTATACAAAAAAAATTATTTTATAAAACGAAAAATTTACTTGTTCAAGTATAAATAATATTACCCTCTATTTTTGTATTTTTGTCTATATAATTTAGTGTTTTAATTATTATTAGTGCTCATATAGTATTCATTTACCTCTTGTGTCTTTTACTGCAAGTTACGTCGTCCTCTAAAATAATAAAAAAATGTAATTTGAATTCAAACCGTCAACAAAAAGGCGTGAGTAATAAGAATTTGATTGTTTTTTAAGTATTAGTAGGTTAGAATATTATTTATTTGATACTATTAAATTAGGAAGGTAAAAACATGAACAAAATAATACTTCCGTCATATCTGTGCCTGTAAAATTTTTTTTCAAATATTTATTCTAATTATTTTTTACATCTTTTATAATAACAACACAATGTATAACATTATAAATTAATAAAATATATAATATGTACAATTGTACAATATTATGTTCAATTAGTATTCACTAATTTACATCATCGTCATGTGTATTTTTTGATGTGTTTTACATAATTTAATAATAGTTATTATTTGTACCTAGTAATGTTTTAAATAAATATCTGCCCTGGGAGAACCGGTTAAACGACGAGACGTCGATAACGGTTTTTGGTTAGACACGTTTATATTTATATTTTATAGAGATACCTACATAGGTAATAAGTAGGTACACAATATTATGTACTTAACGTTACTTTTAATTGAATGTTTGTTTTTGGCAGGGTTATATAAAATGTGTCTTCTTAACACCTCATCTTGAGATCATTGACCCATAAAACAGAATCATTATATTCGTTTTTTATATTATGGTGAATGATATTGTCAAATTTCAAATGAACTAGGTACAGAATTTTTATATTATTTTTATTACATAATGTCACCGTTTTATGCGATCCGATTATTTTATATTACATTCATAAATTGGATGCTTTTTGTATATTATATTTTTATAATGTTCTTGATTTCGTTGTATTTTTATTTTTACGAAATTTTATGAGGCTTATAGGGTAATGTGATTTTATACCTTTAAATATAAATTTTAAGTTAGCTACACGTCATTTTAAATTGATATTAATTAAATCTAAACAATAAATATATATTTATACTACGACTTGATTAAATTGTTAAATTAATATTTATGAAATACATTAACTATAGTAAATAAACTATACAAAACTACAATTACATACATATAAATAGTATTTAAATTAAATATTACACCATTGGTAGGAAGTATATGTGTTTAATTGTGAATTGTGATCCTGCATAAATTATATTAAAAACTACATCCCAATTATTAAATTTTCAATCGGTGAATGAATGGTTTTTTTTTTTAATTATACTGCATGGATACGTGCAAATGAAATGGTTAGAAAGATTACGCCTTAAAAATTAAAATATGCATATTATAATATGAAACGTTATAGTAATTTAAAATATATTGACAATTTGAGTGATTTGATTTTTTATAATATATTTCTTTTTCTTTTTTTTTTTTTATAATAAGCGTTGTATTGATTTTTTTCTATTTATATTTTCATTATTACCTAATTTTCTTTATACGAATAATCGATTGTTACAGTTTTTTTAATAATAGTTAGTTTGACCGTGTGAGTAGTTGACAAAAAAAAAATCAATAAACATGACATAAACATAGATCCGTGGAAATTAAATGGAAAACAGTTGTAATATTGTAGGTGTACGCGAATTACCTATACATTTTGATATAATTGAATTGAACACAAATCAAATTTTATTTTTATTTTTTATTTTTCGTTAACCAATTGAGTAATATAATATTCTATTGTATTTGGTAATCGCATGAGTACACGCAGATATTTCGTCGATCGATTCGCATTTATACAGATGTATTTACATGTGGTTTAGAAGTACTATATAAAGAAAACCTTCAAAAAATAAATTCGAATTTGAATTAAAAGTATTAGAAAAAAATTCAATTTTTGATTCGTCACGTATTATATTGTTACATATTATTATATCGCAGTTTTTTCTTATCCAGTTGATACTTGGAATATTATTTCGATGATTTTCACAAAATTCATTGACATGAATTTGGAAAAGGTCTAAAAGCCATGGTAACATATTAACCCAGTTTGTGGAGAAAATTGCCCGTGCAATTCGATGGAATTAGTATTGTCGAATGATAATCGCGATGGGTAAATATTTCAAACAATAAACATTGATAAAGAAAACTATTGAAAAAAAAACCGTTTGAAAACATTCTTAAAACGATAATAATATACATTTTTATTATTATTATTTTTGTTGTGTTTTGTCCTCCGCGAACGAGCCAACGTTCGTCTCGGTTTAACATTGGCACAAGGCCGATATGTCATGGAAATATAATAATATTTTATGTCCATTAGCCTCTTGGAAATAAGAAACGACACAAGTCGTTGACTGAATGTTGTCATCGTGTATCATCAAACACTCATGATACACAAGTGTAAGAACTACATTCAGTCATTATTCTTTGGCTTAATAAATTATAATATCTTTGCTAAACCAAAATCACTAATATAAACGTGAAAGTATCTTATGATTAATGACAGTAGTTGAATAAAACCTATAGCACATTAAATTGAACATTTTACGCATAAAATTTGTATATATATATATATATATATATCTTGTATGCTCAGGACCTTTAAAATTATTGAATACTCGTAAATATTATGCACTTCAAAAAGTAATTTATTTAATAATGTTAAAAAAAAAATAATAATAATAAGTGTACTATTTAAGTAAACCTATTTTCCTACTTAATACCTAGTACCTACCTACGTACAAAAATATATGTTCTACAAATGTATAATATTATTATATCTAGTTTATACGAGTATAATATACAGGGTGTCCCGTGAGGATTTACCCATTGCGATATCTCCTGAAATAATGGACATATCATAATTCTGATATTTTAATAAGACTCACAGGAATAAGAACTACAAATATTTTATGTTTTAATTTATTTTAATGTTTTGGTAAAAAAGTTAAAAAATATATTTTTTTATTTAATTATTTTCAAAAAAATCGAAGATAGCCATTTTGTAGAGTTAATTTTTCTGAAAATATTGACGTTTCATCATTTTGATTTCATTAATTTCTGATTTTTAATATTTTTCTAGTTTCTATAAAAACAGTGAATATTTAATACCATAGTGGTAACAAATACAGATAACGAGATATCGCAATGGGTAAATCCTCACGGGACACCCTGTATATATAACTATTTATTAGATTTAAAAAATATATATTTTTTAGAGTCTAAATTGTCAACGTGTTATAAACCTTTTACATTCACAGTCGTTTTCACGCTCTGGTTCATGCAACCTATTTAAAACAGTTAATAGCATACAAGTATATAATTTAGCGATGATTCGTACTAGTTTGTTTTTACAGTTAAGATGTAAGATTTCATTAGAAAAATACTTTAAAAAATATTATTGTACTATTTTTATTATTTTACTTTGCAACATTAAATTATTATACATGGTTTTTTTTTTTTAATAATTTAATAAATATTTTAAAAACACAATAAGAATAAATAAATATGATGATTTTTAGGTTTCCAAAACTAATGTAAGATTCAGAAATGGCGGGTACCGATACCCGATGGCTGGTGATCCTATGTTTGCTATCTTCAGCGCAATGTGTACCTTCCAAGGTTACGTCTCAATCGGAAACAGATTCCGAAGATTCAAGAAGAGTTCTTGGTTCAAGGTTTGTTTAATAAATATTTAAAATTACATAATCAGTTATTCATTTATTTTTATTTTTTAATATAGTGTGGTCACATCTGTATCTGTAATAATGGATCATGGAAATGGTACCAAAACATATTTTGCTGATGGACAAAGTAAAAACGTACATAAACCTACAGATACCATAATCGGTAGTCCTGGTAATTTACTATCACCGGACCGTTATGAGTTTTATACTTTTGACGAAACGGGAGATTTAGTTAAAAGATTAATGACATTGGATGAAATACATGGTTTAATTGCTGGAGCAGATCCAGAATCAGTGATGGCTGATGCTTCTCCTACATATTATCATGATGCACTTGCAAGTCATTCATCAGAAGCACTTATGCATTTACCCGCTTCAGATCTCGAATCACTAGATGCACCAGCAGTGCACAAGGTTTTGGAAAGTGTACAAAATGTACTGAAAAATGAAATGGCAGCTAATTCAGGTAAACCTATTCCTTCTATGCCTAGCACATCTTTACATCGCCCAGATTCAGCTTCTGCGTGGTCAGCCTTATTCCCAGGCTAATTGAAACTCCAGATGACGTAGCTCATCTTTCTGGATACTTACTTCCATCCAAAACAACTGAGTCAATGGGCGCACCATTAACTAAAAATCCATTGTCGCCTACTAAGGCACCGTTAGTATCAATGCAACCTCAATTAACAACACTTAAATTGCCATCGTCATCTATAAGAACGCAATTGACCACTACAACAGAAAAAATAAGGTCAACCCCAAAATATTCTACTGTCAAACCTGAAGTAACAACGAAATTTACTCCAACACAGTCAACAACTCAATGGACAACACTTAAACCATCAACGACTAAAAAACCTTTTAAGCCAATACAGTCATTTGAGAAGCAAAAACCAGCACTACAAAAACCAATTTTAATGATGCATTCAACTGCTAAACCACCTATTGTTTCAGATAGTTTTGAAATAAATAAAGAAATGTCTGCTTCTATATCAGATATGTTGTCACAAGTAACTGACAGCCAATCGTCCAATCATAAACCTTTACAAACTAACGATTTAGTAGAAAAAGATAGTACATCAGATTATGTACCAGAAGAGAGTTCCCCAGAATTAAGTTATTATAGTCCAATAGCAATGTCATTGAGCACTGGCGGTGCATTGAAACCAGTTACAGAAGCTTTAACATCAGCTAGAAAACCTCCAACAACAATGTCATTTAAAACTACAACTACAGATGTACCATTTTCACAAAAGACCGTTCCTACTATTATGTCAACAAGATTTTCGCCACCCAAGTCTAATGCCACTAAGCCTCGACCACATGCAAATGCTACTACAGCCTCTTATATGACAAAACCATCATCGATTAATAAATATACTGCAACTACTCCTCCGACTACCAGGAATAACTACCATTATCCACCAAGCAACATGTCAACCAAATATATGCAAAAAATTACACAAACCACTCAAGCTTACCCAAACAAATTAATTGACAGTTTCGTAAAAGTTGTTAACAAAACGATAAATAATGCAACTCTTAGCGTAAAACAACCAAATGGTACATTTTGGAATTCTACCGAGGAGTCAAAGAATAAATTTGTCAAAGAGCCTGTTAAAGTTTTTCAGACTAAAGTCACTTCATCTAGACCAAATGGCATAAATCGAACGAATGTCACTTTGTCAAATCGCATACAAGAATTAAAAACTACGGCTATTCCAAACTTCGGATTTGGTTCATCTACTACTACGGTTCGTAGTCAAACAGAACCTGATAAATATGTATCAGTGAAAGTGGAAGAATGGCCAATTACTGTTCAACATCCAACTGCATACCCTTCGACTACTCCATATATGAGTACTGAAAAATCCTTCTTTTCCAGCAATAGTCAGTCACTGAACTCTGTCACGGATGCTAACGTAATTAGAGATTTAATATCATCTTTTATGACTAAAACGTCAACAGCTTCCAGTATTTCCACTAGTACGCTATCTCCAACTACCGTTAGTGCTCAACAAACGTTGACTGCGGCCATGTCGACTACTACACCATCAGCAGTAAATACTATTACTGGAATTCCAGCATCAATGATATCATCCACAGTTGGAGATTTAGTGACACCATCAACAACAACTACAACCACAACAGAACCAACTACAAAAATATCAATCAAAACAGAAGCTGCGGAAAATATGACAATGGAAACCACAACGAAATCAGCGTCAACTACAAAGGAAATAGAAGCGGTAAAAACTGCTGTGGAATCTGCAGATATAGGTATAATTGCAGTGACGACAATTGCCGCTTCAACAAGTGCTGCAAATACGATAACAGTCGATACAACGTCCGCTCAGGTAACAACTAGCACACCGATAACACAGACGACGTCCAGTACAGCAACAGGTTTTATATCATCCACTACAGCATCTGAAACCACGGTTGCCAATGCGACCAAGGTTACATTTACAACACCGGAATCGGAGGCGCAATACGTACCCGTGACACATTTTTTGCCTGAATTACAACTAAAAGACAGAACAGAAAATGAAAATAACAACAGTGCGCCGGGCGTAGATCTGATGCTCAAAGACGGTATAAATGCAGTAACTAACATGTTGCAAAACACTCAAAAGCCAGCTGTGGCCACGGTTCTTGAAACTGAGTACCAAGAAATTGGCGAGCACCCTTACGAAAAATTATCTTCGGTTGAGGGTAAACAATCATCTACCGAACAAAGTAGCCAAAAACAAGCGACGGTTAAGTCAGACTTTGACGAAACCACCACATTTTCCATATCCGAGAACACTGCGTCACAGGAAATCTACGACTTTACAACCATTGCAACAGAATCGGCCACCAAGTTTCCAGAACAGAACGACACAGTCGCTGCGGAATCGGTGAACACCAATAACACAGAACAAGTTTTAAGAAATTCAGAACTAGGCTTGGAAATGTTGACTGTATTCAATGTTAGTTCCACTGATGAACCTGGACAAGTGGCCAAGTTGGCCGACTTGTCATCGGAAACGCAAGAGTTATACGATATCACTACGCCTTTTGAGAATCGAGCCGCTTCTACAAATATAGCAACCAATACTGAAGAACCAGTAACTACAACGTTTGCCCTTTATGTCCCTCCGGTGACGAAGGAAGTGACGACGTCAACCGTAACCGTGCCGTCTACATCAACCACCACGGTAAAACTACCGTCACCAATACCATTAGTGAAAGCAGCGACAGTAACACCAGAATCAGTAGCAACAGTACCAGAAGCATCAGTAGCGACAGCAACAGCATCAACAACAGCATCAGCAGCAGTATCAGTCACGGCTTCAGAATCTGAAATCCAAAATCCAACGACAACAATAGTCGAAAACTCTTCGGTGGCCGCGACAAACTACACCACTTTATCCACGCCAGCTTTAGTCACGTTGCCACCTGCGGTCAAATCTCCTGGACCTTCATCTAATGCGTACCGACCACCAATGGCCAATAGTGCATCTCCGTCTACAGTCGAGCTGCATCCTGCGCCGCATGAGAGCATGGGTATGGAAGCGAGTGTAGCGTTTTTGGGTGATGACGTTCGAAGATTTGCTGACCTTTGTAACGAGCTATCGTTCAAAATGTGGACAGCTGTTACCGGAAAAGGTCAGATAGCGTCCAGAAGTCTGGTATTGTCTCCCTTCGAGCTAACTGCTATGCTGGCCATGGTATTCTTAGGTGCCCGTGGTTCCACTTCTGGTCAAATGAACGACGTACTAAGGCTTGATGATATGGTGACATTTAATCCTCACCAAGTGCTTCGGAATATAACTCACTCGATAACGAATGTCAACAATCCAGGTGTGGCTACCGCATCTTTTGTCAGAGAGATATACAGCCACAAGGTAATAATTTTTTTTTATTATATTTCCCATCTATTCATCCAAGGCCACCCGCAGAAATTTTTCTTAGCGGGGAGAGGGAGGAGGAAGCGAAAAAACAATACACTTATCATAAATTCTTTTTTTATATCAATTCGTAAAAAAAAAATTAACTGCAATTTAGGGTATAATATTATGTTGTTATAAATTTGTATAATAAAAAACGAAAATACCGGAAGTTTAAACAAATTATTATCCAAATGAGCGGTGGGTGCCATGAACTGTCCCCCTACGGGTGGCCTTTTTAATATAAATTTAATATTTAATATAAACATTAAACAACATTAATTTTTATTTCTAAGATAAGTTAAATATTTTTAATATCATAATAAATATCTTGTAGTTATTTAAATTTATCATTTTTTTTTAGGGAAATGGAAAAATCCTAGAGTTCTATAAAGAACGAGTACAGCAGTATTATGATGGACACGTAGAAGAAGTTGACTTTAATACGATTGGTGACGTTTTAAGGAGAAGAACGAATCTATTAGTCAAAAGACAAACTTTGGGTCGTGTTGTGGAATATCTTCGAGGATCTGGATTAAATTTGACACCACCATTCGCTGCATTCAGCGCTAACGTATTCCAGGTAAATTTTTTAAATTAATTTTAATTCAAAGTTGATAAGAATATTTGTAAATCTAGTAAAATTTATATCACCTGTTAAAATAAAGATAATTTAACCCTCGATAGACGTTCATTGACATGAAAAACGGTATATATACTGTATTCTATAGACTATAATAATCTAGTATTCTCATTCCGCATTTTTAATTTAAATATTATAAAATATTTATCATCTAGGCCCCCACGTAAACTGTATTAAAATTACGACTCATGTAATTGTTAAAATAAAATATTTTATCTCCAAATAGTTCATCGATTGTGAGTTTTATTAATCACAATTTAATGTAAAATTACTATAGTCTGTCCAGCGAGAGAACGCGCCGATTCTGCGCATCCTCCTGCTCCTTCCTGCTATCGAAACCGGTTTTCCTATGGCAGGGTGACGTTTGGGGATGCGCAGAAAAACTGATTTTGGTCGGTCTGCAGCGCGCTCTCTCACTGGACAGAGTATATAAATAAATAATCATCATTTAATAAATATAAGTATACGGTTTAAAATTATTAGTCTATGTCTATTGCACATTACTTATGCTATCCGTTTGTGGTTATAGACTAGCTGCGAGAGCGCGTCAACCGAAGGCCGGGACGGTGAAATGTACTTCGTGGTGAGACCGTCAACCAGACAGCGTCGCCTGGTCCCGGTTCCGGCGGCCGTGTGGCGTAGCGGTTTCTTGGCCGGTTACGAACCCGGACTGGACGCGACAGCCGTTTGCCTGGGCCCGGACTCGGCGGTGTCCACCATACTGGTGTTGCCAGGCCAACAGGGTCAGGTGGCTCCGGGCGACGGACTTGCACGGCTGGAACAGCGACTCATCGAGACGTCTTACCGACGGGGCGGTTGGTCTCGGGTGCTACGGAGCCTGTTGCCCCGGCCCGGACTCGAGCTGCAAGTGCCACGGTTCTCGCACCGATCCGTGTTAAACGCAACGGCAGCTCTGCAAAAGATGGGTCTCCGGGACGTGTTCAGCGATCAGAAGGCGGACTTACGCGGCGTCAATGGACTGTACGACCTGTACCTTTCCGACATGCTCCAAGTGAACACGTTCAGTACGTGTGGCGAGGACACGATCGGCGCGCGGCATCACGTGGAAACGTATCCTGCTTCACCGCAGCGGATGGGCCGCTCCGGTCGTTACGAAAGCGGTCAAAACGGCGGTGACGACGATAGCCGCACAAGTGATGATGAGGAAACGGTTCGCAGTGGTGGCCCGGAAAGCGGTCGCCAGAAACGCTACGCCGACGACCTGCCGCTGCACAGTCCGTACTCGCATTTGCCGCTCAACTTGCGGCCCAGACAGGCGAGACTTCCGGACGTGCCGAGGCTCCGATTCGACAGGCCGTTTTTGTATCTGGTCCGACACAACCCCACGGGCATGATCATCTACTTGGGCAGATTTAACCCGAGGCTGTTGCCGTGATCCGTTATTATATACGAAACGATTACATAATAATTATTAACGAAATCGTTATTATTATTGATTATTATCGATATCGTACGAAAAATATAACGTAGCATCACAACTATATTGTACACACTATAACACTATTGCCAAACGATGATTTAAAAGTGAGTTTCTGTTTTTAGAATATCAAATAGCCCGCGAGACATGCATCCCTGTTATTGCGACCAAAAATGATTAAATTGATTTACACACGACTATTATTATGTTTGGCATTTGGTTTTATGGAATTAATCCGGTCGATTTCACTGACATTTAACAATAAAAGTATTTAAAAATGATCCATTGATATTTTTCAAATAATTTTGTGATCTTGGTAAAATCGACATCCTAAACTTATTTTAAGTTTAATATTATATACAATAATCTTACATTTTATTTATATAGATATATTTATTTTTATATACGTATATAATTTATTATTATTTTAACAATTTTTTCAGTTTATTATTATCGTAATATAATTTAGGTATATTGAATGTGTTATTATGAAATTGTGACACGCTTGTGATATATATTTTGGCAATATAGAATTATATATTTTATACATGATAATTATATTAAATATTAGATTTTTTATACGTAAAATAAGATTGTTCCTAGTTTTTTTTAAGGAATCATGTCTACATTTTTTTTTTATACAGAATAAGTAAATCCATGATTCCTTATTTTTGTAATTTTTTATTATAAATCAATTTTCATTTGTAATAAATTTACTCCAGTTAATAAATCTGCAGTTGAATTTTATTTTAGTTTTAGTCAAAATTATAATTATTATTTTATTATTTTTTTCGTAATAATAAAGAATTAAACAGGTATCTTCCTTTTGTATTTAATTATATTTGTAAGATATTATCCAAAGGACAGCAAATTTATTTAATTGTTATTGCTCATCTTATTAATAGTAAATTGTTTCACTTTATTATTTTCTCTCAAAATATTGAACAATGTAATAATAATATTTATTTATTATCAATTATTATCAAAAATTATACCTCAACTATCATATCTCATATCTAAGCTGCATTATAGAAGAAAGTAAAATCCAATATTAATTGAACAATACACCAACGGAATAATCAAAACTATGTTAGGTAACTATAATTTGAAATTATAGGTAATAGCGTTAATCCAAATAGTGTGAACAAAATCGACAGCCTTATGTAAATTAATGTTAAATCGAAATAGTGCAACTCATAAAGATCAAGGATTTTAAGTCTGGATAATCTTATTAGTCGGAAAAATCTTAAATACGATTTCACTTATTTGTGATGGATAAATGGTCATGTTTATCGTAACATAGTAAACATCAGAACACGTGTACAATAGGTGCAAATAATAATTTAGTAAAACGCACTTTGTAACTTAGATAATTCCATTAAACATGTAGATAATATGGTAATTTTTGTTCCGAAATTTGCTTAATCTAAATTTAGTTAAAATTGAAGTTTGTACTATTCTAAACCTATTATAGGTAATTAATTAAATCAAAATAATATAATTTATCATACTGTACTAAAAATAAATAATAAATAATAATACTATAATTATTCAGTTGTAAAAAATAAATAGCCAAACTAGGAACTCTATAGTATGGTTGGTCCCGGAATACCTCGTCGTTAAGTAATCACTATGGATGTGTAAAATTTGAGTTTAATGCTATAATAATTATAGGAAAATACGATTCCGAATCAAAGAGATGAGTGGATCAGCATCTATTATATTTTTAATTTACATTTTATATTATATTTATATTATTATTAATATTTTTTTATTCGATAGGTTAAGCGATAATCTTTGCCAAGAAATGTTGCGTTTTATACATAATTATAAAACAATACTGACATGCCGTACAATAATATGACCAAGACCTTATAGTAAAAAGCTTAAAATTAGTTTAAATATTATGAAATTTTAATTTTGTAATGCATACAAAAAATTATAATAAAAGCGGATTGTTCTAAGTTTACGATTAATATTTTGAATAAAAAAAAAAAAAAAATGTATTTAAGAAAACCCTGTTATTTTACATTTAAATTCCTAATGTTTTAAACATTTTAACTTAAACAAATCACAAAAGAAACCTTTTTATTAAATTATTAATCTTATTGACTCAGATTAAACATTATATTATGACGAAAAAATATATTTTTTTTTAAATATATTAGTTATATGGTGTAGCTTCAACGAACTTTCATATGATATGAATGAAGTACAAACAGTTCGTTTAATGTAAAAATAAAGATTGATAAATATCCATTAATGGCTAATAAAAATTCTCATCTCTATAGTATGCATTTCTAACAAATTATTAAATTGCGATGTTATTTACTATATAAATAATATTCTTAATTATAATTATTTATTAGGATTAATCTCAAACGAGATATTCATTCAATTATCTACTTTATTAAAATGTAGTCCTATTGACAAAACGCAGATCAATGTACTTCGATAAATTAAATAGTTTTAATCAATTAGGCATCTACTAAAGGTACTCAAATTAAAAGCATAGATAGGTACATCTAATGACAAATGTACAAATTTAAATATAAACATACCTATACTTGCATACCCATGTTAAATGTTTATCATATAAACAAAGATAACCTACAGGCTAAAGACGTCATTAATAGAATAGTAACTGATTACAATTTTTACGTTTGATTTATAGAAACCAGGAATATATAATAAAAAAAAGCCAACTAAGAAAATGCACGCTCACCGAGTGTGATATTGATATGAAGTTCTGTATAATGTGATGACTGATGACAATCTTTCGATCGGAAATCAAGAATATGGCTTAAATAATATATTCCAGTTAGTTAGTACTTTGAAGATTGCTTACTAATTATTGATAACAAGTATAGTAATCAGCTATTCATTTTACTGTTAATTTCTCTAGATATATAAATAGATAAGTAAAACTTTAAAATAAAATCCAAAAAATATGTATGGCATCTAATGCAATTGCAATATATTTCACTGGAATTGATTCTGGTTTTTATACATGTATAATGTATACATTATAATTTATAAATAGGGAATTTAAAGTAAATAATTTATTAAGTATTGTTTGAAGTTCAATTCAATGAATGTGAATTAGTAAAATTTGTAAAAATATATCCAATTACATCAATGTTGTAAAAATTATCACGTGTTTACATAATCACTACTATATTATTTTACTATACTAAAATTATAAAAATTATATAGTTTTTATTTGAAAATAAATATATTTAATAACTCATATTGTAATTTAGCAAATAAAATTCAACAGGAAACAGGACAGTGATAGCATGAATTTTATTGTTATTGAAATAAAAAATTAAAGGAACACTACTAACAAATTGCCTCACGTGAGTGTATCTTTTCTTCTTTGTGTCTTAATACATTTTTTAATAAATTAAAATTTAAAAATTTTCCTGTATAGACATTGTATTTTTATCTATTGTATCATCTTAAATTGATAAATTATTACTCTTAAATGTAGGGAGTGTATTCAAAGCTCAAATATATTCTATATAATTATAAGATTTTTTTTTAATGAAATATTTACAGAAATTATGTTATTTTGTTATTGAAATATTAATAATGTAAGCCTTAAAACTAATAATTAATTAAAAGAAAGGAGAATAAAGTTATTTTTTTGATATAATTTTACTATTATAATGCATTTTACACATGTAATTATTATTATATAAGTACTTGACATCTGTATCGCAATAATATAATTTTTAAATTTTTTAGTTTAACCAAAAAAATAGTAACTAGTAAAACAAAATTCAGAAATTGTTTCATAGATAATCATTCATAATATTTGAAATTCTTATTATCTATTATGGCTGTTAACCGTCAAATACGCGTATTGCTTTGCTATATAATAATAATAATTATGTTTATCGTCTATTACTAAATTATGCTATTTAATATGATTAATATTGTATTGTATTGTAAATTAAAAAAACCATGTATCAATAAGAAATACAGAGTTCGAAGAACAAATCAATTAACCACGTAAGACGAAAATGACAACAACACTCGGAAAATCTACATCATAATTTTTAGTTTTTATTAATTATAAGTTTATACTAGATTATTAGAGAATAATAATATTTAATAATTACACAAAAATTACGGTCCAATTCCAATAGGTTATAAAAATCAATAATATTAATAATTTTTGTTATTAATATATCGAAGATACCTATCCCACGTATAAGGCGGTATTTTTAAGTAAATATTTTGACGCCTCTAATGAACCATGACGCTTGCTGACGTGCGTCGTATCACATGTGCTGGTCCTTATCTACCATTCAGGGTCTCAATCACAATTCACGTGAAGATAAGATTCTCGTTTGTTATATCGTTCGTTTTAATCAAAATATTATATACGTATAACAATTAACAATTTAACAATATATATATAATAATATATTATATATATATATATACACATTATATAATATTTATATATAAGTATAGTTTATGTAGTGTAATAGATGCGCGCACGCGGGACTCTTTATCGCGGTCTACGTATTTTCAATGAATCTCGTGGAACCAAAGTGCGCGCCTCCGTCAAAAGTTCCGGAACGTTCATCCAGCGCAGACATGAGACCCGACAGTAAACTCAAACTGAAATCAGAATGCTTCGCCATCAACAGGTTGCAGCTGTTGGAGTATGAATATCACACTGCCCTCGACGACCTTAAAAAAGTGCGTAAATCGATTAACAATAAAACGTATACAATAGTTAAATTAATAAAATAAATTTATATAACTTACATGTATTATATATATATACAATGGGCACTTTCACATTTTCGTATAATTCGCATATCTGTACACATGTAATATTATACACTTCATAGGTATAATAATACTGACCTAATAATAATACAGTCGTACCAAATATTATTTATTATTTATTCATAACACGTATGATATAATTTAACAATCATACACAGTTTATAAACGAATTTAACAATACCATAACCTATGTTTAGTTTTCTCCGATTTCATTTATTATAACTATAATATTGGTTTTAGGATAATTAAAAAAAAATAATGATTCTTATTACTAATAAGGGTTATATTAAAGAATTTTATTATTATAATAAATCACAAAAAAAATATATTTATTTAGCTATGATATTCCTAATAAGTTATTAGGATTATTGGTGATCTATTATAATAATTCTTTAATATAATTTACGTTATTTTTCATATTATATTTATACTGTAAATTACGATTTGGTGCAATATTTAAAGCAATTATTGCTTAATTTACCAAAGTAAAAATAAAAATTTTGAATTTATGTCTAATTGTGTTGTAATGACTACCTAGTACTTCCGTTCAAATCGTAAATTTACAAAATTTCAAATGTAAATTTATTTGGTCATTATAATTTTTTTAGTAGATTTAAAAATTATTAAATTATAATTATACAACGCTAACTAACTATGGTGCATGAACAAAGTAATAACAAATTTAGTTATTTTCTGTATAAGAAAACTTAAAATCTAACTTATTAAATTCTTGTGTTCTTTTTAACTACTAATAAGTAATAATTATAATTTATAACTAAATACTATAATTAAATAAAATTTTTTATTCAACAAACATACTTACTAATACTGTAAATAAGTACCAGTTATTATCAAATCACTATAATCAAATTTTAAACCGATTTGGTTTACTTCTTATAATATTGTTCTGATTCAATTTATCAATTATAAAACACTATGTATAATTAGGTAAAATAAGGTATGTAAGGTAATTTACACTAATTTTATATTTAATATACTAAAATTTTTATATTTTATTGTTAATACTCAATCTTTTCATAATTTAAAATGTATAATTACACGATTTTTATGGAAGTTTTCATATTTTTGGTTGTCAATGGTTGAGAAGTAATTATAAAAAAAATCTATATAGGTGCTGATAGTTTAATTAATGTTTTTATATTCAATCGATTGTATTTAAATGTTATATCATTATAAGTATATTACCTATTTAAGATATTAGTTCAATACAAAATAATGTACTCAAAATCTTGTTTATATTCATTTATTTACAATAAGTATCGCATAATATGCTAAAATTATGTTTTTCTTTTAAAATGAAAAATAAATGTAATTTATTTGTCATAGTGATAATATTATTAATTATTCTTATATGATTAATCCGATACTGTTTAATCCTTAGATCATAATACATGTATATGATTTAAGGTTTAATTAAACATTTTTGTAAACAATACGCATGATCCTTCATAATAAATTATTGTAGAAAAAGCCTGATAAGTACCTATAAAGTTTTCTTATATCATAATATATAAGTACGTCATCTTCACAATACTTATGGTAGGTACTATTGTGCATTTTCATGATTTAAAAGATAAATCATTATTTTTTTATAACTTAAAACGTATCTCCCGCAAATATTGTCTTCGAAGATTAAAAGTTTGACTACAAAACTTGAGTTTGCTTTTTGATGCACATGTAAGACGGCTGACAGAAACAATCTCTGTGAATGAGACATACAATATGTAATAGAGTTTTGAGTTTTGCTGAGAACTGGTAAAATCAACCGGGTAATTCTTTCGAGGATTCATAGAAATTTCTTAGAATTACTTATAAAGGACACCACCCAATGTTAAAACGGTTTTGATCATTAAATTTTCAATCGTTAACGCGTTAAATGTGTACTGATATAATCTAAAACAAATAAATATCACAACAATATATTATATTTTATTACAACAAGAATATAACTTTTGAAAAACCATTTAGGCCTTGATATTTTTGAATGGCTAATTACTAAAACTACGTACTTCGGTTACGATTTAAGTAGAAAAAGTAAAGGAATAATCGTGAATAAAATATGTATACACTTTATGTATATTATAATATTCCAATAATATGTTTGTTATCGGTGGCATGTATATTGGTAAAACCTGACAGGTATATGAGGACAAACAATATATATAATATTTATTATTCCATATACGCGTGTCATTTAAACTTTGATTCATAGACTATAGTGTTTACGTCTACCGTTATTTGTAATAAATATTCGTGTCTCATGTGTGTACACAGTATATTTCAATGTTTCTTTATTATCAACAACGATTGACGCGATGTCGATTCCGAGTATGTCTGACAGCAGAAATAATAAATACGGCGAATCTTTGCGTAGATGCAATCGACAACAGTATTAAAATTATAGTCTAGGTGCTACGAGTGACTACCCAGCTTTTAATACAATAATTTTTAAGATAAATCTGTTATCTAGTTTTGGCACCGTAGCTTACGTTCAGATGTTGTTAATTATAAAAAAAAATATTTTAACCAATGTTCAACCGTTTGTTACGATTTTATACATTGTAATTTTCTATCGTTTAAATATTATTATATTTCTTAATAATTTTTTTTTTTTTATTAGCGTCAAGCTTGTATACGTAAAAGTTGCCCCCTTCACCCACTAAAAACTTTTAATTTTATAAAAAACATTTTTTACAATTATATAATAATTGTGATTTGTAAGTTTGTATTTTTTATTGGTTATTAGTTTATGATTATATTTGTCTACAACTCCTAAAAAATAGTTGTTTCTGTTTACGATATCCTCAATACCATTGACATATTAATTAATAATTTCTTTATTTTTCTTTGTATTAATTTTAGTGCATATGGACTTTTTTATTTTTTGTTGATTAAGATTTAACACTATAATGCCCTTTCTAGTAACCAACCCGACAATGATAATAATTTAAAGCTGGAAACACTGAAACAGTAGAAAATTTTACTTAAATTGTCTTTAATGAGTGACTACTTAATTTACTCCTTTCATTTCTTACCTACTCTTAGTAAAATATTATAAGCGTATTACATTTATTGTACAAGTTGTTGTTTATTTTAAATAAATAAATTATAAAAAACGACCATAAAATGTACAGCATAGTGATTGAATATATTAACTTTTTTATTTGTTAAATAAGTAAATATTTTTAATATTATTCTAAAATGTGGAAAATATAAATGAAAATAATTATTTTATTAATTATACTCGTTTTTACTTAAAATTTGAAAAAAATATGTTATCAGAATAATTTTGTTATTCTTGCATCGTCCTAGTAAACAAGAACATTATTATACTTTAAGTAATTTTAGCTATGAAAATACAAACTATTATTTATTATTAAAAATAAGTATTTATAATATATAATATAAATAGTATTTATGTTTTTATAATTTTAACTGAACTTTATACCTATTCACAGTGCTACATAATAATTTGTTGAAAATAAGGAAGCATATTAATAATCGTGTTAATTTTATTGTAAATAATATCAAACAAAAATAATTGTTTCACAATATTATAATTTTAGTATTTAGTAAAGTTATAAATAAATACATTTAATTAATTAATATCTAAAATCTAATAAATAACTCTTAATGTCTAAAATTAACTGTATTCCTTTAAGCTATAACAAAATTAGATGATAACAATTTGTTTCGAAAAATGTATATTAATAAATTATTTTTTTATTAAAAATCATAACGATAACTCATATAATAACCGAAAATAACAATAACCGATAAAACTTATAACAACAACACTTATTATAGGTACATTAGATTGTTTAACCTTTGAGAATAATAAATGTGATAAACTGATTGATGATTACCGAAATAATCAAAAGATTTTCAAAACATTATATACTAAAAGAAGTAATTTAAATGTAGTCCCTTATTTAGTTCTATGTAGCTAAATAAAAATATAAATACTATTAAGTAATTTATTGCAATATGCCTATATGTTATAAGCTTTAACTCGTTTTCAATATTCTACAATAATTAAATTTTAAAAAATCTGTGGTTTTTTTAATTTTAGTATTCTATTTTACTATTAAATTCAAATAAGGATTGACTTCAGTAATGAATATCATTACTTTTTTATAAAATTAATTATATCGAAATAAAAATGATATTTGCAATAGAACCATTTATTTATAATCGATGTAAATAATATTTCAGTCATGTAATTTTTACATTTTTATCTAGTAGTCTAGTACACATTGAAATACGATAAAATCAATAATATCCTAGTAAATTTATATTATTATAAGCAAAAAATAATGAAAAGTATTTTATGGATCTATTTCTTTAACGCAGGATCAAATATCCTTCAGTATTCTTTCCGACGTCTGCCTGCCAGTATCATTACTGATCCTCGTAATAGTGTGGAGTTACCAATTGAACGCCATGACCATAGACACCGATAGCGGAGACAACCGTATGATGTTACTCGTGTGTGGCGTTGGGCTTATTGTGGTCTCAGGCACAGCATGCGTTTACATCGCCATACGAATGTCAGTCATGCGACCAGAAGTCGAGGTGACCACTTTTCTCCAAGGAGAGGTAATATAATTTTAAAATGAAAGAAATATTACTATAGACTATTGTGTAGGCATGTGTAATGCGTAAAGTGTTGAAAAATAAACGAAGCCTTCGGCCGAACAACGGGGCAAGTGCCAGTTTCGGAAATGTTGTGTTTTTCGGTGAAATATCGAGACACGGGTACGATTTAATAAATATGATAATTGTTATTATTCCGTTGTTTGGCCGAGCGTTTCAAATGTGGATTGAAAAATAACCATTTCGAATGGAGTAATAATTGTTTAATTTCATCGGTTAATTATCATTATTAATAGTTAACGCATTAATATTATATTCTGATAAACACTATTATTTATTTCTGCGGTGGCATCTTGAATCGAAATATTGTAATTTTAAATTATTCGACTCAATGAGAACGGTTAAAAATTTAAAATATACAGATAATAGTTTGAGTATGCGACTATAATAGTCACAACAATCTAATAATGTCTTTCAAATAACATATTTTTGATTTATTGTATGACTATTTTTATGAACGAGATTTTAAATGATTTGATATAAAGGATAATAATTAATAAAGATTAATAAATTATAGTCTATTATATTTTTACATTGACCTTTTAATAAAATATCAAACATGAAATCACAGCAAGAAAACGCAGTTATTAAATTATCATTATATAATAGATAGTTAAAATATTTTGCTATAATTTGTTTCAATAAATTAATGATAGTTTCATTAATTTGTGTTTAATTATTATATGTTTATAATTTATAATATTGAATAATCTATTATATTATAATTTTCAGCTAAAACCTTTATATTCTGAAAAAAACAGATCTCAATGTTTTTACTATCAAACTATACCTGGAATACACAGGACTGGTAAAAAACAAACCGAAATTTTTATTGTGTAAGATATATCTTTTTTTGTGTGTGTTTGTTCTTAGTCATTTTTGTTTATTAAATTTTATTAGAAAGAATTACTTATTATTTATAAAAAGTTATTGTAAGTTCAATTGTGTTGTCCGTCTAATACTGTTATATTAGTATGTTATTTAATTTTACTCCGAAAGTTCGTAATACTTGTAAACTGATCAGTATTAATGCTGAACGTATGTGTATTTATGTGACTTTCAGTTAGTTTATAGATTTTTTATTTATATAGAAATAATATTGTACATATTTTAAATGTTTTTTGTAAATAAACCTTTATATTTAAATGAATGAAATTGATTTTTTATTCTACATCTTAACAACATCAGCTAAATTTGAATGAATATTGATGTTTATAATAATTAATAGCTGGTATATTGCATGACTTATATTTTATTGATATTTAATATAATATTATATTGTATCGCGATAAAATGTACGGCGGTTTGTATAGGCAATTTTAATACATTTTTGAATAGAAACCAAAGTTTACAATATTTAATTCATTTAGTCACACGGCGCGTGCACTTGTGTCTCCTATAAATAATAATTCACATATAATATCAAATACTATAATAATTTACACTTGTTTTATTCTATTGTTTCTAGTTACTTTTAATATAATAAATTTAAATTAGTAATAAACTAGGCAATTAAGTCAAACCACCTGAATCAGAAAGAACACTGAGTGATATCGATAGGAAATGTTTATTATGTTTTACGGTTGTTGGTATTATTGCAAGTATTATACATTAGAAATTTTAGTACAATATGTGAAATCAATTTTGAGTGAAAAACTAGCATTGTTCTATATTTTTATGTTGAATGTGGGACAAATTAATTTTAAGTTATTTTGTTATTAGCGATTATATTTAATTAATTATTTATTAATTTTTAATTTCGATTATAATATTGTATAATTTAAGAATCTATCATACAATAACTAATATAAGTATTATAAAGCATAATTATATAACTTGTATTGATTAATAAAAGTAAAAACTTTAAAGTTAGGGTCACAAATATAATAATATAGAACTAAAAAAGAGTGAAATAGTAATATGTTGGCTGTAGCCTAACTACAATAAATTAAGTATACCACCAAAATATTGATTTTAATAACTACGAAATCCTCAGTGTAGATTTAACTTACTACTAACTAATCATAAGAAAAATACCAAAATTTTTTTGGTAATTTGAACAGAGAGGATAGTTGGTAAAATATTATCTAGTGTTTCAGTAGTAACTAACTTAACTGACTTAAAATAAAATATGAATAAAAAAAAAAAAAATTATTCCATAAATGGTTAATAAAGTAACGCATTAAAAACACACACGATTTACGTGGCAAACAGAATTCTCAAAAATATTGTTTTATTTTTATTTTAGAGAGTTTGTAGTGTTTGTACATTACTTTCGTCAAATTTCATCAAAACAGACCTATTAAAAAATACTCTCACTCTACTATGTTCGAAATCCAAAAATGGTAAATAATTTACTAGTATATGAACGTTCTAGATGTCGATATCTATTGTGAAAACGTCAAAGACTTATCAATAAGTGTTTTACTTTTTAATCACACCGTATACATCACTGTTATAAAACGGAACGGCCCGTAGTATGTTATATTGGACACACGGAAAATAAAAATCGATCGGAGGACGGCGACAGCGTTACGGCCTGTAAGCAGTCTGTCTGGCACCGTTGCGGGCGAACGATCTCACAATACAAGATAATAATATTATTATATTCTAAAGGGTTTGCCGTAGTGTACATAAACGCCGTGTTAGTGTTATTCTCGGGACTGGTAAGTACATGAAAATATCTAAATAATACCTAATAATAATATCATGATACTAATAATTTTTGTGTTTGTGAATATTCAAAATATCGGTGATTATCCGGCTTATAATTAATGTTATTTCGCACTCTGTAGAATTAAATTTTAATCATTTGTCGTTTTTGGACTTACAACGTTATTTTATTTTGCAACAGTCAATTGAGGGTCACGGTCAGGGTTATGATTGTAATCATATGATGTTTATTATTATCATCTTGCGTGTAATTTTGTTGATCACGTCATTTTAATATAATATATTATGTAAATACCTGTTACAGACTGTTTTATCGTTGTATACTTGTACGATTAGACTGACTCACACGTATACCAAAAACGAAACATTCAAATAAATAGGTAACATTTTTCTTATCCATATTGACCTTGAATGTATAAAACAAATTGGTTATTGACACCATAACGTATAAAAATAAACTAAAATCATGTATCTTAAAAAACACATAGGAATTTTAAAAAACGGAATTTTATTATTAAAAGTTTTATAAAATTGTCTCAATGCAGGCGACTATTTATATGCCTACTACCTATGTAGTAATAGTTGTTTAATCCATTATCATTTTTATTATTTTCAAAATTAATATTGTTGACAAATATTTTTAAATTGCTTAATAATTTATTAACTCTCTGGTTGATTAATACATCATATCTTAATCCAATATTTCCCATTTCAATTAGTGTAATAGTAAATTAAATAGCCATTAATTTTTTTTTCTAAAATTAATTAATACGATAACATACACTATACATGTATTTTGGATCGTAAAAAGTTTCAACATTGTTTATAATGGTAATAATATTATTAAAATGATTATAAGGATTTTTATAAATCATTGTTGCGTATAATATGAATGACGTACAAAAAAGCTTTTAATGTTATTAATTTTTTTTAGCTTTCCGTTTGTTTTACATATTTTTACAAGCTGCAGCAATGTATTTATTAATAGAGTGTTTTCAAAGGTATTGCTAGCACTATTTCATATTCTATACAAAACTTTAAAGACTAAAATTTAGATTATATTACAGTTTAGTATTATCACTTAAAAATGAAAAGTCTAATTTCTCCATTTCCTAATATAATATATAGGTAATGTTACATAAGATATACTATTGTATATAGGTATAGTATCTGTTATAGTTCACCCGGTTCACGGTGTATAATATGAATTATTACTCTTAATTGTCTTTTCGATAATGAGATGTACAACGATTATTTTAAACTTTACTTATAATTAATAATTATATTACAATTACCTATGAATATTTTAAACAAAATGTATGATTGTAATGATTTATGATTTTTTTTTTAAGATGCCCATTTACTAATAATATATAGTTAAACTATACTAGTTTCGGGTTTTTACTACCATAAATATAACATTTTTAAAATATTCATAATTCTCTCGTCGTTGTGTTGGTGTAACGAAGCACTTTTTGTACAGCTGGACCGACAGCTTCATGTATTTTATAAGCATGTGTCACTGGCGGATTTCCAAGGACAGACATAACACTCTTCTATAGAATGAAATATATATACATAAAATATTCACTGTGCATAACCAACCTTTAAATTTAACATATAAGTTGCATACAAATATATTTTTCATTATTCAATGCAAAATCGATTTTATTACGTTATAATACCTATGTACACACATACATGATGAATAATGATAAAAGTTCATTTATATTTATGGGCGCACGATTTATTGATATAATACTAATCCAAAGTGTCGGTAAACAATGAATTTTGAAAAATCATCACTTTTTCAATATTATTATTAATTAATTTAAATAAATTTATACATTTTGGAATTACTGTTAGGTCAGTCATAATATACTTAAACACGTTAAGTTATTTTTTTATTCAATACATAAATAGAGTGAGTAACTCACAGTTTTATGAGTAAATATTTAACCGATGAATGATATTAAATTGTGTTATGTACATTAACTATATAGGTACATTGTAGTATGTGCTAATAAGACTGCTGATAATGATACAAACATGTTTCTTCAATGACACATATTATATTATATCTATTAATGTATCACTGTAAATATAATATAAAGGTGTACCTATGTGAATCATTGGAATATAATATTTTGTATGTTGTACTTCATATAAAATTATACAGTAAAATTTTAAACATAGAAATCAAAGTGGATTTTATAACTAGTTTGAGCTTGTATTTGCCGATCTGAATATGTATTTTGATAAAAAGATTAATACCTAATAAAATATTATTCATGACTAATTGTTTACTATTGTTGTAGAATTAAAATATGTTAACGTTTTAAAGAATATACAGATGATTTTAACTTACAAGTAGGTACAAAGTACATCATATCAAAATTTACATGTATGGAATTGTTATGATAAGTTTAACTATATAAAAGCATTTAAGTGTGTTAAAAAGGGAGCAATGAAGCGATCGTCATTCCCCTCTACAAATTTTTTTATGCTGTGAATTCAGCGGATATAACTCTTGATTTTAACATTTAATTCCATATTAAACTAATAAAATGTTGATAAATACTACCCATTGTCAAAAAAAATTCTTAAACATTTATTTATCAATAGCAAGATCTGCTTACTTGCACATGATATTTTATTAGTCTCAAATTTTAATTTACTTTCTTATAGATACATATAATATATAAATAATAAACACACGTGTAGTCAACAGTTGAAAATATTAACTGAATATTTCAATATCTTATAATATATCGTGTAAATAATTTATAATATATACTATTTATATTTATCTAGTTTATTACATGTTTAAATTTTCAACAAACTTTGAATTAATTTCAGCTCACTCTTTAATTCCAAAAATAGTAAACAAAATGTAAATACATTTTGAAACATAAATAATGTATTGACATTATATTAATTAATGCTGGTTATTAAATTTATGAATAAAAAAACAACTTTCATAACTATTATGAATAAAATACGTTAAATCCTTAATGATTTCTTTTTCAAATTCTTTAATTTTTCACAATAAATATTTTCACCTGAAATTTATCACGAAAATTATGTGTCTTTTATTATGCATATCATATATTATGTTTCAAACAAATAATGCGGCAAACATATTATGTGTATGTATAGAAGATTCGAATTATACGGCTCATTATTATGTGTTAAGTATAGTGTCGGTGTGATATAATCTGAGTATCTGATATTGAATTTTATAAGAGTTTTAAAAAATTGCATACAGAAATAGGTACCTCGAATATTATTCATCGTTTAAACTAAACACTATTGTACTTATCCAAGACATGAATGCATTGTTTGAATTCCTATATTAACTAAACGCATAATATAATGCTATCACAAGCGATCCCTCTGTACACAATAAACGCACACCGAACGAATCAATTAAAAATAAATTTGTGATTTAAGGACGCTCCTCTCATTGAAAAAATACTCACGTATATGGTACACTATATAACTATAGGCAGAACGTCGTATGGCAGATAGCGAATATTATTATTATATTATTATACTATTTCACATTTTCTCGTCGAGAATGTTACTCATCGGAGAGGGGAGGCGGCGCAATCGCCTGTAGCAAAATATCATCACACTCTTTTTTTTTGCTATCGCTACGATGACTCACGCTAAATTTTATGCCGACAGACGGCAAACATTATAATGCGCTCGCTCAGTTCGTGCCGGCCAGTTAACGAGTTAACTATACAATAATTGAATATACATTATATTATATTTAATGTAGGTACCTATACTCTACATTGTACCACTATTATATTGTTATACATTTTTTTTCGTCTACGTCATTTTAGTAATTAATTTTAATTTTTTCTTCGTTTTAGAACACCATCGACGAAACTAACCACCTGATATCATCATGACCTACTATACGACTAGGGTAAGTCTTTTTATTGTTATTATCAAAATAATAGGTAGATATAATATCTTCATCGAAAAATCCCAATCATTCGTATATTCTACAATATTGTCACGAGAATCCTTCGTACATAATTAGTGGAGCTCCATTTTGGAATTCACGCTCTACATACTTTACTTTTTTTTCTTACCGAGATGAACACATCACGTTATTTGGATACTGAAAAAAAGGGTCTGTAGGCCTTGGTAAATAAGACCCAAATATACTCCCAGTTGCGATGATGTAGTACCTACACGTTTTATTCAATATCTCACGACTAGCATTGTTATTTTGATTTCTATGTGTTTTTTTGTGCAGTGCACTCCCACGGTCCGTCCGGCAGCCGATTTCGATGCCGAAGCCGACGCAGCCGTACTAAGGAAAGCCATGAAAGGATTCGGTACTGACGAACAAGCCATTATCGATGTGCTAGCAAGACGGTCCAACACTCAGAGACAGGAGATCAAAGAAGCTTTCAAGACACTCTATGGAAAGGTAGGAAACATATTATTTAAGCATTGAAAACATATTATTATGTACACTATTTTTATTTTTGTATAATATATATATATAGTTTAACGGTAATAAAACAATCAAGAGAAAGCGTTTAGATTATGCTGCGTGGTTTACTAGTTTTCGGAGAAAGTCTAAGACAAACCATAAAATATCTTTATTAGTTTATGTTTATATTAGTTATTCATCATAATATTTTGCGAGGGTGTTAAAAATTCATATTTTGATCCTCAATAGTTTAGTATACGAATATAGTTTACGTGATCGATCGAATATCGCTAATGGTTAGTTTAACTTTTTACATTTTTTGTTTTTTATTCATCAATTTCATAAATACTATAATATATCATAATATTTATAATTTAACACAGTACATACATTGAACAATGACAATAATATCACGTATTGTACACTCTAATTTTATATTAACACTTATATTCGTTTTCTGCTAGTTCTGCGATAATGGAAGTAATCGCAGTTACTCGGCTGATTTTCATTTATGTACCTACACTGCCCATGAATAAATTGACCGATAGGTATTAAGATATCTACAACTTCTATGTGTATTATTTTTATTACCTATATTATGCTGTATTGTGTAAAATGAATGGTACTAAATATTGTATTATAATTTATATTATTGTATTTATGTCGATTTTTGAGTTTTTGAGTAGACGAAATAGAAAAATCAATCCGATATCGCTGAATACCAATGTTTGCATTGCAATTCTTTTATTATTATAGTTTATAGAGATAACACATACAACATATTATGTATATTAATATAGGTATTATATTGCATTTCTATTCGAAGTGTATTGTGGTTTTGTTATTACGATAATTTAAATTTGTGGCTACCTATTATCGTTTTATAGGTATATCGACGTAATGTTAAATATAAGTACACTATAAATATTTTTAGGTATGCGAGAAATCGGTTGTGGTAATGCAGTAGGATATTGGTAACGAAATTCAAATAAATGTATTGGCTTGCGTGATAGGTAGTTTTTAAATTATAGGGGGTGGACTGGGTAGAGTACCTAGCTGTTGTAAAAAAAAAAATATTTTACCGTACACATTATAATTATAGTTATATTCCAATCAATAAAATATAATATTAATCGTAAAATACGCATATTATATTAAATTTTTACAACTCTTTTTTATTTTTTTCAATAAAACTTTGGTGTTGTGTGTAAAACAGGGTTTGAAACTTTTATGATTTTTTTGTGTTTTAGTTCTAATTAAGTTTTTTTTTTAAAACTATAGAATTTTGGTTCTAGTTAATTTCCGGTTATAATTTGAAGTTCATTAAAGTTAGTTTAATTAAAAGTTCAAAATATGTAACAATTATATTAATATTTAATGAATCACTAGTCATTATTAAATTAAAATTATCAGAAATTGCTAAATTTCAGATAAATCATATAATTATCACTGTTATATCCATTATAGACATTGAAATTGAAATTAAAATAGCTTAATTTCCATGCAAGCTTTATATGCACAAGATAATATTTTAATATTTAGATGTATGTATTCTTCTTCAAATATTTGTTTTAATAATATCTTAAATTGAATGGCATTCATATATTATACTATTATATTATAATTAAATAGTTTACAAAGAAAAATAGATGCTTACTTTTCGACGAAATTATATTTAATTATTTATTTTTAGAGTCTTCTGTATTCAGTATATCTACATTATAAAATTATTATTGTTTTTCACAATGTTATGTATTTTTACGGTATAATATGATCACAGCTAGTTTGTTCAAGAATGCAACATCTATATATATATATATTATATTATATTATCTCTGTGTACTATACCATAATTATGTCAAGGACATGTATTTAAAATGTAATTATAATGTACGTATACGTTTTTTTGCTCTGTAGGAATTAATCGACGATCTGAAGAGCGAACTCGGTGGGAACTTCGAGAACGCCATTGTCGCTCTGATGACCCCGCTCCCAGAGTTTTACGCCAAGGAGTTGAAAGACGCAATCAGTGGCGTGGGCACCGACGAAGAAGCCATTGCCGAAATCTTAGGCACGCTCAGCAATTTTGGGGTCCGGACAATTTCCGCTGTCTACGAAAAGCGTAATAATATATAATATTATTTAATTATTACTGGCTATACTCGAATCAGACTGAGTATCAGTAATAATTTAGTCTGAACGCATGGCATTTTTTAAAGCTATATTTATTTGTATCGTTTTGCAGTGTACGGAAACTCGTTGGAAGATGATTTGAAATCCGACACTTCTGGATCTTTCCAGAGATTGTTGGTATCTTTGTGCTGTGTAAGTAATAATCATAATATATCTAAATATATATTAATTTATGTACAGGTTAGATTAGGTAATACTAGGGGTTATTAAAAACCATTTTTGAAAAAATCAACATAATAATACCTTAACGATATTTGATTGTTAATGTACACTGTGTAACCAAAAAATAATACGAGTATATAAAAGACTCAGATAAATTGTATATTACGTGTATTATAATATGTTTGATTTGATTAGAAATTAGAATATTATGTAGCTAAATTACTATTTATTTAATAAGATAACACAATTTAATACTTTATTTTTAATAACATACCGACATACGTTTTACAGTAGATCGTAATGTTTTATAATTTAGATGAAACGACTTGACACAATGGTAACGCATTCATAATATATCGGTATGAATAGGTAGTTTAATTTAAATGATATTGTTCAGACTGTGGGTGTTGACCAACATGACCTTAGTTAGGTACCAACAAAGGTGTTAGTTGTATAGATAATAATTGTTCTTACACTATTATTTACTACATCAGTATATTCAATATTATTATATAATTTTGTTAGGTCAATTGTAGAAAATATAGCAATATTGATCAGTAGTAATCAGTAGCATTACAATACCTATCTTGATAGTTAATACATGACATGCACTTAGTTATTTCGTACAGAACAACGAGAAAGACTTGTTATTTTCATTATGATGCGATATTATTTCAGTAATAATATACTCACAGTATCCAATGATTAATGAATTATTATTATGTTACATTTCAGGCCAATCGTGATGAAGATGTGGAAGTTGATCGTAGCGCCGCGGTTGCGGATGCGCAGGCTCTTATCGACGCAGGTTTGTTGTAGTTATCCAATAATTTACTGATTTGAATTGATTATAAATTTCATATTATCATAGTTTTTATAACTTATAAATCTGTATACATCTAATCATTGAGCATCCATAATAAATATACAAGTACCCAAAGTACCTAATAATAATTTTAAAATAAAACTTGTAATAAATGTCGACATTCTGTTCACATTTTTCAGGTGAAGCTCAGTGGGGTACGGATGAGTCAACATTCAACTCGATTTTGGCTTCTCGTTCTTATCCACAACTTAGAGCCATCTTTGAAGAGTACGAAAACCTCTCTGGCAAGGACATCGTAGAGACAATCAAGAGTGAAACTTCCGGTGCTCTGGAACACGGTTTCTTGACCATTGGTGGGTATTTACATTTCTTTTTCTTCCTGCTCCATTCTACTATAATATTTTGTATTATTCTATATAATATTGTTATTATTTTATATGTTGGTGTCTAGTAACTTCGAAGTTTTTTCCGATTAATAACTTGAAGTCTTACCTGCATACGTTATTTTGACAGATAATAAACATATTTTATTAATAAATTGTTATAATATGATATGTACAGTGAAAAGTGCCAAGAAAAAGAGCGACTACTATGCCGACCAGTTGGAAGCATCAATGGCAGGTTTTGGCACTAGCGACCGTCAGCTGATTAGGATCATCGTAGGCAGATCTGAAATCGATTTGGGGGACATTAAACAGTCCTACGAGAAAATTTACGGTACTCCGTTGGCCGACAGAATCGCCGTAAGTCCACACAATATTCAATACATAAAATATTTAGTAAATAATAATATAAAGCACATTGATATATACCAATAATAACGTTATCTAATCATGAATTAAGCTATACCTCAATGTATCTTAATTCGTGGTTGTAGACTATAGTAGGTATACCATATTCATAGTATACATATGTATATGAAATATATCTAACAATTAATAATGCCTATAGAACACCTAATAATAATATGTAATAATATATTATATTATGCACACGCTATTTTAGTAAAATGGAACAATTCACAAGTATAAGTAATAAGTATATAGGTTCTTCGGCACGGTGTTGCGGTCCGCCTCTGCAGTTGTCTATTAAAAAACACGAATTATTATGAACATTCACATATGATATTATTAGTATTTACAGCTACCTATATAGTTTGATAATCTATGCGAAATACTACGTGATCGGGTATTAAAGCGATACAACCGTAAACGTAGATTGTGTGCCTAATTATTAAAATTATAATAAATTAAGTAATTGATGCGCGTAAAAATCAGACAGAGTACACGTATAAACTAATAAATATTGTTATTCATATAAGTAAATGAAAAATAATGACATTGAAAAAAAACGTAAGAATTCTTAACATTAGGTATATATTAGCAAATAAATTATGTTATTCTGTTACATGAAAAAGTTTACAATTTTGCAAACCGACTAAATTACCTACTATAGTAGTCGCATCGTAACATACCTATTGATCATTATATTATCGATTAATCACAAATGTATCTATTGTAAAAATGACCTTTCTTCTTTTTTGCTTTGAACGTGTTAAGTACGAAATCAATTAATTAATGATATTATTCGATGCGTTTTGTGAGTGCATATTGTGAAGTTTAGAGCTAATATTCCATTAAAATAAATTCATGCTTGAAATCAGTACAATGGAAGTAAAATAAATACCCTCTTAACAGGTACCTATATTATATTTAATCCTTTTATTCATTTTCAAATGACGTTTCAATGAAAAATTCATTTTATTTTAAAAATGTTACTATTATTATTATTATTGTACTGAAATTATCGATACACACATTAAAGTATTAAATACACTCACATATTATTAATGTACGAATTAATATAATAGGTATATTATACTCGTAACATATTATATTTTGTTAGCAATCTAAATAAAAATTGTATTAAAATTCAAAAAATTTTTCTTTTTTTTTTTAATTATTTTTATCATTGAACTAACTATATACCGATACATTCAGTAAACTCAATTAGGTAATTAAAATTAATAACATACTCGCAGAGTTCTATAATGTATATATTACAGGGTAAAGCTATTCACTTCTGTAATTATATTGTCATTTACACCACCAAAGTAGTCCCATTAGTGAGTTCATTTTTAATTTAGATAGGTACTACAAATACAAGATAGTTTTTTTCAAAATCGAGTATATTATATATATGTGTATATTAACTGTAGTAAAAATCTATTTTGTTGGTTTCAAGTGTTTTAAATGATTTAATAGACAACTGCAGTAGTGCAGCATATTACAATTATGTATACATATCCAAATTTATATTATAGACACTAGACTGCTAGTCATAAATATAACATAAAATATAGGCAATACGTACAATAATACGGATATAATATTATGCAAATATTTATTATTACATCGCTAATAAGCCTTTTTAATAATCTTTAACTAAAATATGTAATAACATAATAAATTTATTTAAAATATACTAATTTTATTATTTATATCATTACCTATACAATGATATAAAACTTAATATTTATTATTAAAAGTATATTTGATGCTCTTAGACGCAATCAAATATTTGTTGTTTTGCATTGTTCGCATGTACCTACATTTTTATAAAACTATATTATTATAATAACATATTATATTCTACAAATACAATACCAATATTTATGCTGTATCGTACATCGGCTAATAAGGTTTTTTTTTAGGGCGACACCTCTGGGGATTACAAGCGTCTCTTATTGGCTCTCGTGCTCTAATAAAGCTTAGAAATGCATGAGGAAAGGCACTTCAATTCTTGCTTTATACCTGTACCAACTTTTAATTTCATGTAAATAATAAACTATTTAGTTAATATCATTTTTTTTTTTTTTATTATTATCATTTTATACAAAACGGTTTAAATAGTTATAATATTGTTTTATTTGCAATAGTATTTATTATAATATATATATTTTTTTTAATAAAGTACAAAAATGCAAAACTTAGCTAATGTGCCTATAATAATATTTACATTTGTATTTATTTTATGGATTAATGCAGAGGTTCCCAAACTGTGGGTCGTGACAAAAAATTAGGTACGGTTATATTTTTGGTTGTAAGCAACTGATTCATCAAAAAAATATGTCATTCATTGATATTGTGGGTCACCAAATTTTAAAAAATTCTCAAAATAGGTCGTACAATAAAAAATTTGGGAACCTCTGGATTAATGTTCAGAAACACTTCCAACATTGTAAAAAAACAAATGCCTCACACACACATCAATACGCGCACTAGTACACATCGTTATTAAATTATTGGTTATCCACATACCTACGATTTTAAGCTACATTAAGTTTATGCAATCAATATTTCTCCATCAATAAAGAGTTTTCGGGCAGGATATTGTGGGATAAAAGTATAAAACAGTTATATTATACTGTTATATTCATGCAACTAGGTACTCGTTTTATTGTCAAACCTATATACTTTTCTGGTTAATTGTTTTGAATTAAAACTAAACCCAAAACTAAAACCAAACTTAAACTAAATAATACTTGATTTAATACATAAATATATATATATTTTTTGACATCTAATAATAAAATAATGTACAATTTTATGCCATACAAATTGCCTATATGAACGCCTCAAAAATCGTGCTCATCAAAATCGTCCTTATAAAAATATATTATATACTAGGTACAATGTTTTGAAGTTTATAGCAATAATAGCTAATAATATAATATAGTGAGAATACATACGAACAATTTTCAGCTAAGAGCTAAAATATGAAGATTTTAATTTAATGGAGAAATTAAATATTTGTTAAAAATCAAACGTTATACTTTTTTTTTTTTTAATTTTTAAGTTCCATTTATAAAATAATGTTGGTTAATTGTATGTTACTACATCTTACTTAATATACAAATTAATGTATTTCAATATAATATCACAGGATCAATACAATTGATAATAACAATACATAATAATACCTATAATATCATAATAACTAGAGAAATTTCTAACATCACTAATGCCTTGGTGTTGCCTATCACCGAATGTAGTTGCCAGTTGGTAATCACAACATACCTATAACCATACAAGAAAATAATAACACTGGACAAAAATGTCGTTTTTAAGTATTTATTTAATTTGTCTGTTCTCAGAGCGATTGTGGTTCAGATTACAAAAATTTGCTTATCACACTTGTGTCGCAATAATGCTTTTAAAAAAGAAAGCTATTTCATACTACCGTCATCGTGGACGCGCACAGATTACTTTACTGACTATAGTAATACAACAACAACAACAACAACAACAACTGCAACTATTAAACTATTACGTGCTGTAGTAGATATTTATGTGTCACAAATTAATTTCTTAAATTGTCTTTTAATATAAACACAATGTAATAGATAAAATTATTTTTTTTAATTAATTCATATTATGTCCACTGTTAAATTTTTGAATACAGTTATAAAAAATTCGATTTTTTTCACGTCGTCGTTGAGAGAGATAGAGAAAGATAATTTACACACTTTTAGAACACTATATTTGATATAATAAAATATTGTTTTAAATTTTAATATATATTTATATTATAATGTATTGTTAACCGTGAATTATTAATCAGAAATATTTTCCTAACTATTATTATTATAAATTAATATATATTATATTTAGTTTAATAAAATGATCGCTAAATAAAAATTTTGTTTTTGCGTTAATTTGTAACGGCTTGTTTATTTATATTTTTGCATGTAAACAGAGTGGTTTAATTTTTTACTAAAGTAAAAGCGTTGCACTATACTATTCGCATGGTACCAGGTAGTACATTTTTAATATTAAATTTTATGCATATATTAAATATATTACTAAACATAGATATATTTCTCCTGATAACCACATAGCTAAATGACTTAATGGATTATAGATTGGATAGTATTAAGTTGTTTTTTTAATCAGATGGCGTACGAGGCCACGAGGGCGAGGGTTACGCGTAATTAAATTTAGATGTACCTACCTACCTACTTATTAATAGAAAAAATCTATTGCCTTATAAATCATAACTATTAGCTATAATTATTTATAATATGCAGTACCATAAGCAGTAACTTAATATGAGATCATAGGTAATTATATTAATTTAATTTTTAATTTTTATAATTATAACTATGTAATAACTAATAAGTCAATATATATTTATTTTTTTAACTGAAAAAGGAAAAAAACAAAATCACTGGGCACTCGTCGAAAAAACTCTTAATACAATTAATACATATTTATCAGCCTATCACAACTGTAATTCCTTAATGGGTATTTCTACCAAGTAATGTTCTTAGGAATCTTCCAATTCTACGGTCATAACTTAGGCTCATTGTAAATAGGTTTAAGATTCACCTCATACATACTTAAATACACAGTCGGGTGTATCAGGTACCTACTTATTTCAAAACATTAAATCATTTTTATATTATATTAAGTTCGTAATCAATTTCACTTAGTAACCTACTAATGAAAAAACACAATATAACTATAAAATTAGGTAGTTAAAATATTATAGTTGTTGACGATAATTAATGTCAAGTGATAAATAATAAGCTGTTAAGTAAAAATAAAAACTCAAAACAATATGCAGCTATTAAATATATACCTATACGACCTACCATTATATACTATAGTTGTCACTTTGTATTGTGTATACTGTATAGTATAGTTATAATTTTGAATACTAAAATTTCGTTATATCACCTAAAATACTAAAGCAGATAACATTTTTAGTACATATTGATGTTTAATTAATTAATTAAAAGCCTATGTAATAATTTTAACACATATGGTTAGAAGTTACTAATCAAAAACGATGATAATACATTTTAAGTTTATACCTATAATATAATTATACTGGTTGAGTGGCGTAGAAGGAGACATTACTGTACAGTTTAATATACAGTATACTAATGAATAAATAAAAAAAATCAATAATATAATAATTAATTGGCTAAATAATTAGATTCTCTAAAACTAATTTTCAAACAAAAATACTACTGTTCGAAGAAAGAAAAAAATATGACATTTATAATTTTGACTTAAGTAGTTACTATTAATAAATAAATTTACAACTACGTTGTAATTAAAACTAAATCTAATTCAGCAAAGTATGCATGTTGATAAAAAAAAAATTACATGTTGGTAGATATGTACCTATCGAGTTTTGTAACTGTATGTATACTAAGGATTATAGAACCATATTATACGATTATAGGATTAAATGGAGGCAATAATTATTTAAAAACAAAATTTTAAAAACGCTTTTAAAATCGACATTTCGTATATCATTGATTGTATAGACTATAGGTAGGTACCTACACATTGTAACCTAACCTAACCTTTTATTATTTTTATTATTATTAGAAAGTATTCCTGATAGAGTCGTCTAACTTATATTCATCTCCTTTAATTATACATTTATTCTAATTCTGAATTTTGGATTTATTTTAATTTTATGTTTTAGATTTTTAAAGGTTGTGCAAACATATCAAATAAATTGAATAGGTATTGTATTTATAAAGTTAATTACAATTAAACTCGGCCAATTATTACAAATTACAAAACTTAGTTTGAATAGTTTGATTACCAACCTAATATCAATTACCTATTATGATTTTCAAATTATTTTAACCTCCATTCTTCCAAACCTATTATCGTGGACCTATTGTCCTATGTATAAACATAGTTAAAAACTCAAAAACTATTAAATTCGATTTTATACATACCTAATTCTTATAAAATTCATCTGCTCAACAAGTTTGCACAAGAAAAAATGGTAATTTTCATCTAAATAATGACATTGATATTACCTAACATTTCTTTAATAGATAAAAATAAAAGCTTAACATAGTACTTAAGAACTACAAAACTATAAGAATTTAAAAAATGTATTATCAAAGGAACAAATTAGCATACTTATTGGCTATTACCTACTATCCAAGTAGGTAAGAAATACAAATGTAAGTTATAGACTTACATAATACCATTCAAGCACGAGTAATACACATATATGTAGGTACATATTATTAATATTTATACTATTCAATTTTTTTTTTAGAGCGATTGTGGATCGGAGTGTAAAAGTCTATTGCAAACTATCGTTGATCAATAAATAATAATTATTTATATAATATTATATTACAAACAACGTCAATATCTCAAACATATGGCACATTATATATCTATAAAATATTAGCAAATGCTTTTTAAATATATTCTTTAGATGTGCGTTTTTTATCGTTATTTTCAACTTACTTATAATTTATCTAAGGTGTATACCTGTATTTTTCTACGATATATTTTTTGAATAATTGATAGAATAAATATAATACACATTATAATATTATAGTACCTAAATTGATTCACCTATATTATAATTCTATTTAAATGTTAATTATTTATTAATTATTATATATTAATATTATAAAAATGTGATTCATTACAGCACGCATTATTTGTAGCTTCAATAGTTATACTACTTCAAATATACAATTATTTATTTATTTTTTTTTATGCCGATTTAAACATTATAAATCCGCTTTAAGTGATATACGCAGAATTGTTTACCTACGTTAAAGATTATTTAATGGTTCCTATATTTTAATATTTTAAGTTTGAGTAAGTAGTGAACCATAGTCCATAGATCAAAAGTAAAAATATTTTTATTACGATAAAAAATGTCTACCATCTATTTATAATAATAGGTACTTTTGTAAAACTTGAGTAAGTACATTTTATAAAATATTTACAAAATTTAACTATAATTTAATTATATATAGTAGGTATATAATGTTGTATACATGCATGGTAAGTAAAAAAAAATGTGTATAGTATATATTTATAATATGAGGTATAAGGTTACTGAAGTTTCTGGCGAACAGTGTGCAAAATAACAATATTTTCATAAATTAAACAAAATAATGTTGACAAAATTTTAACTTCAAATGCTTAAAAATGATATTTTCTGTATCTTTAATATATAGTTTTAAATACATTTAACAAGTTATGAGGAACCAAGCAAGTACTAATTTTTTTTACCCGCAATTATTAATGAAAAAATTTACTATTTCTTAAACCTATAAATAGCTCAGGTAGTTAAAATATTTTGAAAATTATACTATATACCTAAAGACAATGCTAGTACAAACATTAGGTGAGAATGTCAAGTATCTATGATTTGTATTTCATATAATAAAATATGAAAATGTTTATTGAAAATTTGCTAAAAATATTTGTTTTTTCTTCGTTCTTTACTTTATGGTTATTTTTAAAAGTAATGAAAATTTTCAATTTTAATTTCTAAAAAGTAGTAACTGCATCAAATTTGCTACAAAAATCTATTCTCAAAATTGAAAAGCTAAGTATTTTGTCTATTATAAATCATATACACAATGGATGATATAAATTATAAATAGGTATATTATTATACCTAGGTGCAATTTCCTATATCCTATACTAAAAACTATAATGATAATAATTGGTTTTGAAATTGTTAGATTTTTTTTTTTATGAACCTATTAGTTCAAAATAAAAGAAAAACTTACATAACCAACATAACCAAATTACTCATTTTATTATTCAAAAAATAAAATAAAACGCTAAAGGTATGCAAATATAAATAGTTTTATTCAATAGAATAATACAGAAATTTGAATATAATATTTTCAGTTTTTAATGCCATTAATGAACAAACAAAAAATGTTTACATTTAAAATATAATTTGTGTATAAAATAATAATTAGTATTTTTACTTCTAAAACAAAACATTGGACTGATAGTTTCTTATTTAGTAAGTGTTTTAGAAATAAATTTTGCAATTATGAATTACAAAATGTATATAAAAATAAAGAATAAAAAAGTTTAAATAAATAATATTTTTGGAATTAAATCTATTAATCTTATATAAAATGGTAATAAAAAATGCATTGACAAATTTGTTTTTCTTTATTGCACTTTAATCCTTAGTAAAAATATTTATTGAGTCTCATAAATGATTACAAATAAGTGATTGATTACCATAAATATATTAATTAATAGTACAATTGAATACATGTAAAAACCATAATAAAAAAATAAATGATTTGTGAAATGTATTATTGATCAAATACACATTTGTATTAGGAGATAGGTAACTCAATAGTGTTTTTTACCTATTTATTTTTATGTGTATTAAATAGGTAACTATTAATTATTATAAATATAACAGTTATCATTTACTTATTTTGCTTTTCAAATTTAATAGTTTATTTTTTTTTAAAGTATTATAAGAGTCTTGTTATGTTTATCCAAATAACCTAACAATATTTAGATTATTGAAGTTAAAATAATTAAACATAACCATACAGCCTTAATCTTTAAAACTTAAAATTATGTTTTATACAATATAAATATTGTTTTTTTTTTTTTTTTTACTAGTTTTATTTATACTAATATACACAGTACAAAATATAAAGGTGTTTACTGTTTAGTTGTGAAAAATCATATAATCTATGTAAACAAAAACGCGAATACATAATAAAATGCTGCACATTTTTATTTTTGAATAGAATTTTAATTTAAATAAAATTACTTTAAGCAATTGTTTTTTAATTAAACACATTTAAACAAATAATAAATGAAATAATTTGTTTATTTTTCAATATAGTGTTGCATAAAGTATGCATATTAACCTAATGTATTATGATAGGTCACAAAATAAATAGCTATTTAATAATTCTATAATATTTGTTTACAATGATATAATTCTGCACCCTGGGATTTGAAAGGTCTAATCTTTTATTTTATGGCAGTTAGGAAATGTAAAGTCAGAACAGTTGTTTTATCATAATGAATTTGATATAAGAATAAAATGTAATCTTTTTATTAGTTTAGCCTTAGGATAACATTTATCCAAAAATATTAAGATTGATCTTTTTAGCCCAGATTTAATATTTGATAAATAAATATGAATAAAACCCCAATAATGTACACAAAAATAAAAAATTAACAATTAATAATAATTAAATATTTAAAATATATATAAATATATATTAATCACATAATAATTTGAGGATCAGGTACAGAAGTACTGATTGATTTGTGTGGTAAAACCTGTCCACCATTAATGTAAAGTTCATCTTTAACAATAACATCTTCTCCAAGCACAGTAGTATTTTCCATACGAACCCAACATCCAACAACTGAACGCCAACCAATTATGCAAGAGTCCAACCATGTATGTGATTTAACTGTAGCCCCTGCTAGTATGGTACACCTTCTTAAGCAAGCACCATCTTCAACAGTAACATTTGGACCAATAGTAACATTTGGACCTATTTTACAACCTTCACCTATAGTCGCAGTTGGATCAACTAGAACATTACCAACGACACCATCAGCAGAATACAATGAAGTTGGACTACGAGTTTTTAACGATGTCAAGTACATGCACATTCCTGAAAATAATAAAGAATTATTATAGGTACTTAAATATTAAATACATAGAGGAAATTCATGAAATACACAAAAATTAACAACTAACCAGTTAGAAAATCTTTTGGTTGTCCTACATCCATCCAGAATCCTTTTAAGTTAAATGCATATAGTTGACCATCTTGGGCCATAAAGGGAAACACTTCTTTTTCAATACTTGTTGGCTCCAACTTAATTCTATCCAATACAGACGGGTTTAAAATATAAATGCCTGCATTGATTTTATTTGAAACAAACTCTTGTGGCTTTTCAATGAAACTTTCTATGCGACCTGTATCTTCATCGTACATCACAACACCATACTTGGATGGTTCTTCAACCTTAGTCACCACAATCGTACCTTCACAACCATGCGATTTATGGAATGCAATCAGGTCTTTAAATGGATATTCACAAATAATATCAGAGTTTAAAACAAAAAACGGCTGGTTTTGTGTGTTGGACAACAAATGTTTGGCAAGAGCTAAAGGTCCAGCTGTGCCAAGTGGTTCAGATTCGTGTGAAAAAACTAGTCGAACACCAAGTTTTTTGGCTTCATCACTCATCTCTTTTTCCATCTGTTCAGCACGGTACGAAACAGCTAATATAACCTAAATTGAATAATAATTATGTTAGTATTATCACTTACTAACCATAAATCAAGTATAAAAAAAAATAGGTATAGGCAAGCAATGAAAGATTACATTGTCTAGCTAATTAGGTACCTTAAAATCAAGTTAGCTATGTATAAATATTGGATAACTAAACATCATCAAATCAAAAACTTTAAGATTATTAAAAACGTGTAGGTACATTTTGTTTTAGCACAAATAAGGCAGTGTGTTGTACACTTGACACACTACTGGAGTGGTGTCAACTGATGAGTCATACCGTGTAGAGTCGATTAAAGATACAAAAAACCAGGATAGATTAACTAGACTAGAGTGGTCCAATTTTTTGTGGTTGGTGGCCTAAGTTTATACTTTCATAAAAACATCGGGGGATTGCCAGAAGAAAAAAATTATATTATTACGTACTTATTTATATTTTATTTTATATAATGCACAAATTATTACATTACAGATCAAGTTACTAATATTTAGAATAATTATAGTTGATTAATTAATTGTGATGTTTGGCATTGTTTTTCAGAAGCCAATTTTTCAATATCAAATGAACACCCTAAATGGTGTTAAGAATAAGTGTGGGAGGGGGGGGGGCAAAAAAAGGTTTCGAGGGCTGCGGGTTGGACCACCCTGAACTAGACGGTTAAGTGTTTACCTCTCGCACTCCGACTGTGACTAGGGCTTCGATCTGATGAAGTATCATCGGCTTGTTGGCAAACTCGACCAGCGGCTTGGGCCGGCTCAACGTGAGCGGTCGGAGACGGGTGCCGTAACCACCGACCAATATCAGGGCTTTGGTTTCGGCCATTTTAGTGTCGACTCCGCACATGGTTTAACGGACTTTACATGCCCCGGGTCTGGCCGACAAACGTTGACTTATCCTCGACGAGTGTCTGCTGGTCGATGGGACGTGGTGATGGAGACCTGTTAAACGTTGCCGGTGCTCGAATCGTAGGCGACGGCGGTGGCGGCGGACGATGTCGAGTGTCGTCTTCTATCGAAACGTGGACGGTCCATAGTGCGGATAGCTATCGAGACCAACGCGGCGTGCGACACACAGACGATGATTAATATTGATTAACGTGCCACGTCGTATGACGATCGAAACGAGTCGGTCGGAACGCGGCGGCGGCGGCGGCGGCCAGCCACTCAGATCAAATTATTCTTTATCGGGTCGAACCGATTGGGAACTGGGAAATGGGATAACGCCAGACGGTTTGCCACACGCACGCGAAAGAAAACACCGCACACACCCACTACGATATTATTATTATTATTATTATTGTCGTCGTACACGCGCGTATTGTAATAATTTATAATAATTGAAATGATGATAAATCGTAAATGATCGTGCTGTACGATAGAGTTATTAATATTGTCGAGTGATAAATGATAATTATTGTCGTAAATCGTAGTAGTAACCGTAACGCAGTAGTCACGACCGCACTTTACGATCGTGGTGAACTGCTATTGCTATACACAGCAATGGGCAGATTATTATTATTATTATTATTATTATTGTTGTTGTTATTTTTCACGAAATAATATAATTAATAAATGCTGTTATCACCACGTTCACGTCAGAGATACCAGTTTATCACCGCCAAAAATGGAGATTACCAACGATAATGACCGTTGGTTCTCGTTTTTTCCGGTAGATGGCAATCCGGCACCGGCTTGTGAGTTTTCGTCAATGACGATTTTTTAATTTTCTAGTCATTCCGTCGAGCGGAGGAGTCAAAAGGTAAGTGTTTTTCTCCAAGGTCAGCGTGACTAATTCTCAGTTCTCGGTCGTGATTTGCATTACACATCAATTATAATCATAATATAGACGTTTATAGATATTTTAATATCAGTGATATTGTGAATGTTAAAGTTAAATACACAAAACATGTATCCACGTACTTATAACTTAAAAATTTGGATAGTTTTGAAATGTTGATTGATTGTTATTATTATTATTTTTTAGATCAACAAAAAATTATATTATTTAAATTTATTATATTAAAAATTAAAAATATAACCAATTAATTAATAACGAAATTACGTCAGTTTACTTAATACCTACTTATATTCGTTTAAAACAAGTATTTATATAAATACTAAAATTAAGTATTCAAAAATTATAAAAAAAATTATAAGCTACATCTACGATAAAAAAAAAATAACTATCAATAACTTTAAGAATGTAGTATTTAATACTTAATTAATTTTTAAACATATAAAATCATCAACTTAAAAGAAATTTTTTCAATTCTTTTACTTGTAGGACGTACCTATGTTTTTTGATAACAATTTTTGATACGTCATTCACTTTTTTAGTAATCCGGTTTTTGTAAGGCGCAGAAAGGTTAAGAAACATGAAATACTGTATATAAATATAAATTAAATGGACCTGGTTTCTAAAAACAAAACAAAAAAAAACACTTAAAACTCGTAATATTTTAGTAAATAGTAATATTCAATTAGTTTATATATTTATTACTAAATAAAAAAAATAAGAATAACATCAGAATAGGCACCAGCTCATAACGGCTTAAAAAAATTGAATTTTTTTATTACTGCATTTAAGAAAACACATTAGTTAGAGGCGCTGTTAAATTATTTTATTAGCTTTACCTGTATCGTAAAGAATACGAACATTTAAAAAGTATACCAATTCATAATAGGTAGGTATAGCTGCTGTTCAGTTTCTTTTATCATCCAATCGTTAAAATATGACACTGTTGTACATAATAGTACTTATAATAGTCCTATATACTCTTGGATGATCTGGTTCTCCACATCACTGATGGACATCAGTGGTGCGACCATAGAATAAAAAATAGAGTGCGATTGTCATAAATGTTGGTCATGATAGCACCAACGCGTGGGCTGTTAGATTGACCCGTGCGATGTCGTAACGTCGTGCACTCAGATGGCTGTGGCATAATGTGTAAGCTACTCGTGCAGCGGCGCCGCGGAGAGAGATGACGAAGACTCGGCTGAGTAAAAATGCATTTGCAACAGAATGCAACGGATGGCGGCCGGCCGCTTGTATACTCAAAAGGGGTACGTCAGCAAGGACAAAATTCGTATTGTGCTTGACATAACTATTTATTTTTTAATATAACAGGCTATAATCGTTATCATTATAATAGGTACTGTTATTATACTGTTATTATTTTATTGTCTGTTATTTCCATTGAGAATTTGTTTTTCGAATACAATGGTACCTATATCATTGGATTCAAATACTCCTATATATAATAGTGATCTGTATGGCACTTAATGTAAAGCAAAGCGGTACCCACTTGAACACTTTTTTTTATTCGAAGTTTTCCATAAATATTTAAAACTAATTTTGGATATCCATATATTTTTGAAAATGTCACTAGGTACCTATCTATTTAATAGAATCTATAATATTATATTTCCGTTTATCATTATTTATTTTACTTAATTGTTAATATTAGACAATTAAATGAATACTTTTAGTATAAATCTCCAATTATATTATGAATAAAGCACCTAACTATAATTATATTATAATATTTATTTACAAAATTATAAATATACCAAAATAACATTCATATGCGCGCACAAAACGTGAATTATGACTTATTAATATTCACTTTTATGTATACAGGTAGTTATTAATTATTCATACAAAACATGCAAAGTTAATTGGAGTAACTAATGTAACTCGTCCCACGTATAGAAATAGTCTGATTGGTTTCTGTAGAGTGCATGTTTTCCAGGAATCGCTCGATAATATTAACAATAATGTCCTTATTGCCACTTTAAATTGACGAATTTGGTGTAAATTATATTAAATAATATAACACTGTTCCTTTGAAGATACATATTGTCATACTGAAGTAGTAGTGTATAATGTACAATGTACATAATGAATACAAATCGTTCAACGCGTTGTGATATCTAATAAAATAAATGGTGTATAAGCCGTAGGTACATTAAGTATGATTTAACTTGAATGAAGCTTAAGTATTACTTAACGTATTTTAAATGAAGTCAACGACATTGTTAGATATATATTTAGTTTAAGAGCTTAGCTAGTGACCGAATAGGTGGACGACGTGGCGGCGCTATCTTCTATATATTACCACGAACACGCTATTTCGAGTCGCTATTTTTCCACCAGATCGTGTAGCACTGACTACGAGCGACTTAAATTAATGCCATCATGATCTGTGTACGATACACGAGTACTGAGTAATACCATTGATTATAAATATTGTATTTAGTTATAATTATTGAAATCTTATAATAATATATTCGATTGAACTAAGCACATTATGAGTGTATTAACACATTAGAAATAAATAATTATATAATTATTATTATTTGTTTAAATAGCGCATAATATGTGAAATAAAATATAATGATCATCAACAATTAAGTGGGTGGAAAAATATGATTTAGTTTTAAAAAATGCAGTAATATTATAATCGCAATTCAGTATAATAGTTTCAAAAAAATAATTTTTAACTTAATTTTTTTATATTTTCAAATTATGTTTTCATATTATTGTATTATGACCATAATATTATAATATACTTCGACATAGCTATACATGACCTTTTATAGCATAAGTATTCGACAAATTTTAACCAACGTTCGACTGCTACAAATATTGTTGTGTAAAAGTAAGTGATACAACTATGAATAAGTAATATACATTTATCATTAGTTTATTGATATTAAATTGGTATCCAAAAAATCAAAAAAATTATTATGCTTGTTTAATTATGTACTTAAGCAAAAATAAAATTTTGGTAGATTTAATATTATATTAATATAAATTTTGAGTGAATCAACGTATTAATAATTCTTAGCCTAAATACCATATTTTAAAAATAAATAGTCAGTCTTTTGTAGTCATCAAACATTGAATCAATAAATTAATTCAAAAAATTGAAATTAGTCTAAAATTACATTAAGCAGTCTTTTATCTATTTATCTTATTTTATTTTGGGTTTTTCTTTACTTCAAAATATTCCATGGTTACAATTACCGATTATCAATGTAGACATAACTAAGGTTATATTTTTTTTTATGTAGTATTTATTATTCAACTGTATGTAGATACGTCCAATGCTTAAAGTAACAAAAATTAAACATAAATAAGTTACAAATACATGTGTATTATATATTTTGAAATGTTCACAGACATGAAATAACCAAGACATAAAAATAATTTTTGTATAAATACTACTAATATTTATTAATAATATTATAAAGTTTATAAGTAGTTTTGTTTTTATCATAATAATCATAAGAAATAAGGGTCATCACAAAGTTAGTAAAACAACTTTTCAAAACATTTCAAACAATGTTTAGATAGACTTGTTGGAATTTATTGAGCCCCCTTTTTACTACAACTGGCAACTTCACACACCAAGCAATGTTTTTTTTTTTCAAATAGTTCAAAAACCTTTTAACAATGTTCAAATATACTATTGGACATTTTTTGATATCTACTTAAGTATTGGAATTTGAAATTTATTGGAGTCACCTTATTATATTATATACTCTGAGAACTTTGTAATTCATACTTCACATTACTTTAACTTTCAATTTCAACTTCAAATTTAATTTTGATTACAACATCAACTTTAAACCTCAATAAATATTGTTGAATGAATTTCGTTTGGTTATAAGTGTTAATTATTTTTTTTTCTGTAATAAATATGTAACACTAGATGCGAAGTTAGAGTGCACAGTTTAATGTGGAATAAGAAAATAGGAGGGCTACAAGAATTTTAAGCAAAGGCCAACAACTAACATATTAATATCTACTTTAAAATTGTTTGAAGGCTTTTGAACGGTATAAAATAATATACTCATGTAAAAAAATAAAATATTTTGTACAGATTGACAATACAATTAAAACAGTGGTGAATAGATATTCTATTTCTTAGACTGGTTTTTGTCAAATATTAATAAAAGGGTTTTGATAATAATATGTAGGTATTTTTAAAGGGATCTTTAAATAGACTACATGCAGTGTGTAGGTAAATTTTTTTATATAATATAATGTGTTACAAATTTGGAAACGGAAATTTCATAAAATAACTTTTTTATAATAATTCTATAAAAATTATAAAACCAAAATTAAATTTACTTTAAGTCATAGAAAATTGCTGAATCATGATAAAAAAAAAACTTGGTACATCAGAAATTGAAAATGTTAGATATTAACCTTTTATAGAATATTTTTTCCACTCAATGGTGGCTTGAAAAAAAATACTTTAAACTCAACGTTATCTTGAATTTTATGCTGTTTTAAACGTATATTTAAATAATTTCAAACAATTTACAAAACGTTTGGAAAAAGTTTTTTAAAACATCATAAATTGAACCAGAAACACATTTTCAATTTTAACATGGTTTAAAAACTATAATTTATCCAAATGTTATACTCTTATGGAAACTTACATAATATGTACGATTTTACTATTTTACAATGTCCGGTATAGGAACTTATATAGGTATTCATTCCTCTCAACTACAACCTTCATCAATCATTATGTTTAAAATATATTAGGTAACTTAATACAATTTAATATTGTTTATTATTTTCATAAGTATTAAAACTAAAAAAAAACTTTAAATTAAAGATATGATGTAGTTCAGTATATACTACAATATAAATTTCCATATTATTTTAAATATTAATATAATATTATATCTAGGCTTAGGTACTTGTATTATAAAACACATTTATTTGATCTTTACATAATATATTTTATTTTTCGTCATAGCTTCGTTAAGCCAGTGGTGTAAAACAACATTAAAATATCATAGTAGACATTTCTAAGTATTTTTTAGTTAAAAGTAAAGTAAAAAAAAAAATAAAAAAAATACGAGGTCTTTATCCTAGAAAATTATCCCCCCCCCCGTGTTGTTTGCGCCTACGTGTTTAATTTATATGATGCAATATTTCGATAGGGAGATATGTACGTGGAATATAATAGTACAATTTCTAGAATATAATTACATTTAATTGTAGTAATATTAAACGTCGACGTTAATTATTTGCAAACTCGCTAATTATAATAATATAATACATTCCCGAGTATTGACTATTCGTACTCTACACTAGATAACCACGATATTCAGATTTGTTTAATCGTCTGTTATCTGTAATAGAGAGAAGAGAATAAAATAGAAAAAAAAAAAACGAATTTAGGCCTAACGCGTAGAGCGCAAAATCTTGCGGAGCGTTCCAGCAACCGTTTTCCTCGAAGTAGCGAAATATGTACAGTGCATCGCGATGTGCCGTTCCGTCACAACGTGAGCGCGATATTATTAACACGACTCGTTCTCGCGATATTATTAACACGACTTGTTCTCGCGAACACTCTAATATACCACAAAAATAAATCACGAGAATTTTTTTTTTTTAATTATTTATCTCCCCGTAAAGTGTAATACTATACTTGTGTGTGTTTAAATTTTAATATTTCAGACAATTTCAATCGTCCTATTCTATTCTTACTCCAGTTTTACTAGTTAATATTACGAGTAACACGTGCAATAATATACGACATATATTTCGAAACATTGTATTTCTATATGATTTACTAGATATTGCTTTTGATTTTCTTGAATATTTCAATTAGTACCAAAATTAATTTTAATGGATATGGCATTGTGCATGAGACATAATAATATAGTGCAATAAGGTAAGAACATACAAATAGATATTTGAATATTTTTGAATGATAAACCTAATATTATTAATATAAATAGATAAGCGTAAAATATACTAACTATAGTAGTAATATACTACCATATTACTTTATGTATACTTGATCAAGTATACATAGTAATTATTTTTGTATTGTTTCATTAGATAGGATTTATCATTTCAACGGTAATTCTTCGGATTTTAAACGTTAGTATTGAATAAATGTCAACTTTAAAAAATTACACTCTTCCAAAATAATTTTTCAAATTTCTAATCAAAATAATGTATTTTTATTACGTTATACGATAATATACTTGTGTTATTAAGTTAGTTATGTTAGTTTGTTCATACATATGTACATATATGAATGTCTAGAAAAAAATTATATGTACATATTACTAAAGAATTAAACAAATTTAAAAAATATATTTAACAATTTAAAAATATTTTTATAGCTATGTTATTAATAAAATTAGCAGACATTTATAATACGTTTACGTCATGTATTTGATAATAATAAATAATAATTGAAAGTTGGTGAAGCACCCATTATTATATGATAATTTTGTATACAACTAATAAACTACCTACTTATATCATATCAATAATAAAAAAATAAAATTTAATTTAATTTTTATTTTTTTTTTGTGTTTTTATTAAATAAAAGTATATTATCATTATTGTTTATAGGTACTGATTCGTTACTCTAATTTTTTTGACCATATATTAAATTCATTTTAATTTTTTTGTGCATGCAACATACGTATACATAGATTGTAATCCTATTGACAAAGATCGTGAAAATTACAAAACCGTTGGAGTAGGTTATGTATTTTTTGTTACTTCCGACGTTATCATAATATACTATTTAATTTGAATCACTGATATCCTATTGTAGTATTGAAATAATAATAAAAAAAAAATGTGAATATGTAGTTTGTATGCATATTTCATCATTTCCATTGTATATTAGGCTGCAATTGAAATATAAAATATTCACTGGTTAGTGTTTATTTTATAATACCTATAATTTATCAAAAAAAAAAAAAATACACACAATAATCCAATGAAACGCAATCACCAAAAAATGGTACCTAGTGTATTTTGACTCGACTTTAAAATACTCTATTCTCTTGTAAGCAGATTTCAAAGAAGATAAAAACAAAATGTTCAAAATTTTTTTCTATGCTTAAATTATAAAACTATAAGATATATATTCAATATTCACTTATCTTGAACTACTATTTTGACTTTTAAATGTAAAAAAAAAAAAAATACAACTATAGGTTTTACATACTACATCTCGCAACAATGCATAATTTTATCATGGTTATGCAAGTGCCAAGTATAGAAAGCGAAAATACATTTTATAGGTTAATAGTTAGAACTACATAAATGTCATTTGTAATAAAATTATGTTTTTTTCTTTAGAATTATTAAGATTGCGAATAACTAATCTGCATTTTAAAGTTAATCAGTAGGTATTCTGTTTTACATTTAGTTAGAAAATAATTTCTTTAGTTATTGTTTTTAATTGTATAACTATAATATTATAAAAAAATAAAACATGAAATTAATAATACGAGATAATCAATAATAATTTTAAACGATTTTATAAAATAATATAAAAATAAATAATCATTTTTTTTTTTTTTTTTATACAATAATGACTAATTTGGAAAACAGCGCAGTTATGAAGAACAATATTATATAATAACGTTATTAGGTTGATTCAATAATGTGAATATTTATTTTTATACACATAAAAAGAAAAAAACTAAGTGATAGATTAGCACATTGGCTGTTTTGAAAATAAAATTATATCAGAAAATTTGAATGTTTTTTTATAGCAAATTATAAATTGGTATGACATTAACTTCATGAATAACAATAATACTAATTTTTCATTGTAAGTTGTCATTATTTGACGTAACATTGACAAATAACATAATATCTATAGTTCCTATACTTAGGTACTAATTTATTGACATGTTTATTTATAATTTATCATATATCTGGTAATCAAAATCAAATAGATTAATTCTTTGGAATATAAACTATTATTATAAAAATTCCAAAGCCTATTTTTGCGTAGGAAATGCTATACATTTGTAATAAGTAATAACATTAATATTTTTATTTTTAATTTTATCGCCTTAAAGTGAAATAAATGAAATATTATTTGATTTGATGTACCCGGCTCATTGTCTTTTAATATAAAATGCACTGAATTCCTACTGGTTCAAAGTCCAAAGAAAAGCCATTTTTCTGAGTGAATTGCATTCAATTGTCTTTTATATAATACGTGTTTTTCATGACAGTTCATTAAAACATTTATATTGTAGTATCATTATATTCTATAGTTTATTAATAATTATATATTTTTTTATTTGTTTATTTAAGGATTCAAATACACGATTTATTAATAATTATATTTATATCATAAATAAATATAAATTTTATAATATAATATTTTGATTAGCAATGGGTATAGTGGATGTTATATTATTATACCTATGGTCTACAAACTACAATAATACATTAGTATAAGTAATAAAAAGTGTGGTTTTATGACCATTAGCTAGAATAAGTGAATAATTAACTTAGTTAATGATAAAAATTACATTTACAAATAATTTAATTGGAATAATTGAGTGAATGAGGTATAATGTATAATAATTAGCAAATAAGTACGTAAATTATACGTTTATTAATAGGCACACTAAAATGGTGCATACCTATTTATTTACAATCCATAGTATTTTATTTGTATTTATCAGCATATATTTTATTCTTAACTTCAATTGAGGGTGTACTGAATTCATATTAGTTTAAATTTACGTGGTTAAAATACATTTTAATTTTTATTTGATAAATAATTTAAAAATTATCTTTTTTTAGGTTTAAATTTTTTCTATTTATTAATAAAGTTAAGATTTTAATAAGCTTGACAAACAGTCTTTACAATCGAAATTCACAAATATTATTTAAGTATACAATATGAATATCATTTTTAAAGGATAAGTTTACCTATGCATTACAATTTTGTAAAGGTTACAAGAAATTATATTATTGTTTTTATAACTTTTGAATTTAAATGAAGCAATAAAATCAAACTGATAATTTAGAAACGCGAATACATAAAATAAATAATTATTCAACATAGTTTTAATGATGTTAAAACCTAAAATTTGATTTTTGGATTAAACGAATTTTAGTATGGCTTATTAATAATTGTTATTATATTTAATATGAAAAAAATCCTTTATAATAATACAAAAGCAATTATATAAAAAAAATTAAATATTTACAGCAACAAATTAAAATATTAAATAACCTAATGTTCAATTAGAGCGTTATTCAAGTGTACCTACCTTTAATCTAACCATTTTTTTTTTTAAATTTATTTAGATTAAGACGTCATTATTGTAAAATGTAAATTATGAACTCTGTACTTTTTTTTAAAATTTTTCATTCTATGTAAATTTATCCACTTACATAAACAAATTGTTGGTGTTATTTTCTAAATTAAAGTTAAATTATTCTTTTTCATTTAGTGGTTATGGATATTATAATACGTTTAATAATATTTGTCAAAAAAATTAAAGAATAATAATTTATACTGAAATCTCCCAATTATTTATGCCAATTGTTAAATTACAATATAGATGTTATATAGTTTCCGTTGTTATGATATTATTATAGTACCTATAAATAATATGGTTTTGGGATTATTAATTGTCAAATGGGCTTTTGTTTGTATGAAATGGCGAAAACCATAGAATAAACAATGTTATGCAATACAAATACATTTATCAGTCATTGTAAACTTGTATGGATGTACCAACTTACCTATTAAGTGCTACGTTGTGAGGTGCATGCTACGTAGGTTATATTATTATGAATATCTTAATTGGGTTGTGGCTTCGCGTGACGTCAAGTTCGTGGTGTAAGTTATTTTGTACAATAGACTTAATAAAACAAAATAAATTGTTTAAAATTACCGTTTCGTTATAAAGTTATAACTATACCATAATATGCGCATTCCTAACGAAACGTAAATATATATCATGTGATGTATTCTATACGTTCAGTTGAAACTTTGCTCTGGTTTTATAATAAAATGTTTGAAATGCTATTCTACTATAATATACAATTTTTGAAGGAATGACACTGCGTTCATAATTAATTCAGTCGACAAATGATACTTGTATACATTTATAAAGATCTTTTTAAAAATCAGACGGGCTTAGGTAAGTGTTGGCCGTTGAGTATTAAACTAGATTTAGTGTATTTTATACACTTATTTTTAAACTGATAAAAAAAACCATCTTTAAAATAGTTTTTGCGTAGGTCTGTAGAAAAACGAATAAACAAATGCACTATTATAAATAAATAATTTAAATGGTCATGGATTTAAAACAGTATTAAATCTGTAGGAATCTACTATCTATAGCCCTAGCTATATTAATTGCATGAGTAATACAAAGCCTTTATGTGATTTTATATTAATTTGCTTTAAATTTTTGTGTACTTACTAAGTCAAACAATACTACATTATATCTATGATATTTTTGTTTTGTTTAAACGAGTATAATATAATAAAATCGGTGGATGGTATATTGGTATCTAGAAATCTTTGCTCTTTATGTAAAAATAGTTTACCATGCTATATTGCCTATTAAAATTTTAAATTAATAGATTTATTTAGAATAAATTATTTTTTCATTAAAAAAATTACAATGATTTGTATCGGTACATATTAGTCATATTACTGAGTTTTAAAATAATTTTCTCCAATAACAACAATTAAACCAAACTATTGAACGTTAATTAATTTTTACATATTTTAAAATATAGTCTCAAATTATAAAATATTAATAGGTATATCGTTTGATAAAAATATATTGATTCTTATTAAATACCTTAAATTTGTATTAAGTGTACTATAATATTCCGCTTTGAGTTGAATTATCTTATAAATTTATAAGATAATTCTAAGATAAATATATTAATCAAAGCTTTTTACTCTATAATCATTATAACGGTGTTTGTATACACAATTATTAGTATAAAATTACACATGTAATTGAGGATTTTTTAAATAGTTTTATATTAGTTAGAATATTAAGAATTAATTACGGAGATGGATACTATTCAAAATATCGCGTTAAATGGGACGATAATTACACTGTTTTAGAATATTGTTCTTAAGATTTATTGAAATCTACATTAAGTAATATATTGTTATTTATTTTAAAAGTGAATAAGACGTTGTGCATATTAAACAAGTAATGTTACTCGACGATTCTATTTTATAACACTTGTTACACTGTTATGTTATACTAATATGGGTTTTATTATTATTTCAAGTCTGATTATAAATTATAATTTTAATTGAATAAAGTTTCCACGTTAACGAAATATTATAATGGTGTTACACACTTTTTGCTTTTAAGTTTTATACAATATATTAAGTATTATACGTGTCGGAAGAATATTACCTACATGTTATTTTTGTTGTTTGAACAACCATTATTGTTGTTTAAAATCTCAGCATTATCTTACTAAATCTCAACATTCAGAACCTTTCGTTAAAGTTTTATAAATATATTTTTAGTTCCTCATGTACCAGATACATATGTTGCCAGGTCTGAATGGTGCACAAAGCTAGAGAACTGTCGATTACAGATTACGTACTTCAATCTATCGTTTTGACCACGATTTATAAATCAGCTTTACACTCTAATTTGTTTGTAATTTTTTGTACATCAATATTAAAATAAATGATAACTATGCGTTTCTAGTAGTATTTAAAATTATTGTTTGGTCCGTCTACTTGCTTTACTTGTTTAAAACAAATTAATGAAAAACTTCTTGTATCTCCACACTTATACCTAAATATTTATAATTAAATGAAAGAAACGAAAAAATATTTTTTTGTTTCTTAAGATATTGTTTGGGTAATTAATAAATTATATTATAGATAGGGTAGAATTAAACATTACTATTCCAAGACGTTAATTAAATACGTAATTAATGTTTTTAATATTTAATAGTATTATTGTTATTTGTGATTAATCGTTAAATGTTTATATAGGTACCTAGATTCTATATATTATAAGCACATATAATTACAATACGAATTAAAGCCATTTATTTTATAATATTAATTACTCAAATGAGGAAGTAGTACATTAACAGTACTTATCATTAAAAATAATAATAATAATAATAATTTTTTTAAATAATTTATTGATGATACATTATGGCATATATTACACACACACATATATATATAAAAATATTATAATCATAAATTTGTTATTTTATTATTGATTTGTAAAAATAATAATTATGACGTGTATTGAAATATTATTAATTATTATATTAGGTAGTAAAATTTATGTTTATTTAATAATATAAAATGTGTTCGATAAGTGATGATGAGGTTTACCAATAGGAATGTCTTGGTTCCAGACTCTAGAATCATATTATAATAATATGTAAGATGAATGCAGAATTTGAATATTTAATTTAAGCCAGTATATAACTACTGATATCGACGCACAATTCTCAGAGACATCAGGACAGTGTTAGAATATTATTTATTTTCTCTCTAACCCACGTACAACACGTAGAATTTTGTGTCAAGAAAAGCTAAATTTTTGTTGTTAGTTTTAATGTTAGAGTGAATTGACTTGTTATTAAGCTTAATTATTTTAAGACTTTTACAATTTACTTTAAAACTAAAATGTTAATGGAAGCTTATCGGATCATCCTAGTTAATATTCTCAATTTTATGTATGGTAGTTTAAAGTTTTAAATTAACGTAAATTTACTATAAATATAATGTATAAGAGGATTGATAATGAGATCTATGTAATGATAAAAATTGATTTGGATTATTTCATTCTGTAGTTAATTGACTGACCTGTAATTAATTAAAATATTAAATAAATTTAAAGTTAACTAAGCACAAATATATAATAATTAAATAAAGATTTATTTTAAACTCCAACCATTAACACAGAATATATTATGTTTTATTCATCTCCTAATTTATTTGATTGTAGCTTATAGGTAACCCT